>NW_011888799.1:997055-1005094 GCF_000151845.1 Pteropus vampyrus | reverse complement strand
GCTTTAAAAAAATAGAGATACAGCCAAAGGTCAATAGGTACATTAGAATAGTATACTAAAAAAAATTCAAATAATCCAAAAGGTGGCAATAAATGAGAGAGGAACAAAAACAAAGAGAACAAAACGAATGAAATGGTGGACCTAAATCCAACCATATTAATATTAATTGTAAATGGTCTAAATGCACCAATTAAAAACAGGAAATTGTCAGACTGGGTTGGAGATGAAGACCCAACTGTATCCTGTCTTTAAGAAACCCGTATTAAATATAAAGATATAGGTTAAAATGATGGAAAAAATTTGAAGACCAGTGGTTTGAAGAGAAGATCTGGGTTTCTTCTCTTAGATAGCTTGGTGGGGTGAGACAGGTGTGGCAGGATCACTATTGAGACAGACTTGGTATCCCTACAGCAAAAGTAGCAAGTCCCCAGGGTCTGGCTCCGAGATTTCCCACCATAGCTCTCAGTTCAAATAGGGACTATATGCTTACTACCCAGACGCTACAGCTCACAAGCCACTTGCTGAACCAAACTGAACAGGGATTCTCCTTACTTCTAAGAATTCTAATTCAGCCTTCGCCAAAATAAGGGGATACTTTGATTTGCTGTTGCTGTGGATGTGCTGCAACTATCATGGTGAGTTGGCACAGGTTTAGAAGATTCTAGTCTCATAGCAATGTGTTTTATGTTCTCTGATTCTGTGTGAATTTCATCATCTTCATCATGAATCTAAAATCCTCTTTGGTGTCTATGGCAGCTTCCAAAACTGTCTCTTTATCGATGCAGATGTAAACAAGGCTGACTCCATCTTTGTGTGCCCTGATTTCCTTCTGGTTTCCATGTTCTGAACTCTGACCTAACTTGTCTCAGCCAGCACCAAAGCCTCATAGTTAATGATCACCTGTGTCCTGTAAGTGTACACAATGTAACCATAAAGATTCTGGTCAGTAAAAGGCCAGAATGGCATAGCAACTGAGGTAAAAATCAAACTAGGTGCTGGCATCAATTGTAAGCAGTTATCCATTGTTAAGACCACCAGGAGGTATGGTCCTTTTGTCTTATTGATCATTAGTAGTTCAGCTATACTACAAAACATTTACTGTAACAATTGTCTTAGCAGTGGAGATTATCTGTGCAGACCGTGGGGTCACCTTCTGCTGAGACCTAGTCTTCCTGTAACTTACCCTACAATAAATTGTTATAATCAGTGGACTTGCCTGCCTCATTTTCCAGTCTCAAGATACCTTCTCTGTTCAGTGGTCACTGTACCTTCGCTCCACCTTCAGATAGTTTCCAACCAGGAGTTGAGTGCTGGAAGTCCCCAGAAGAGGTATGAAGGGCACAGTTACTGGGGCTTAGGTTCTGACTTCAACCCTTAGAGTTTTACAAAGATGTTGGACATGCAAAGTCCAATCCAAGACAAGCCAAATCCTGTCAACGAAAGCCTCTTGCCTCTTGAAGCAAATAACGTCACCTACCATGGGACTGAGGTCTGGCCTGTGAGTCGTGAGAGGAGGTATTATAGGGCAGCATTCTGGAACCTTCCTTAAAACACTGCTGGCACATTTCCTCTGTCCTTTTTTCTTTGTCCTTTCTTTAATCCATCCTGTTGCTTGGAAAGTGGATGTAGCACCTGGAGTGCTAGTTGCCATCTTGACCACGAAGACCTAAAGAAGGTGTGAGGCTCCTAAAAACTGTGAAACAGACTCGTCACAGCAGCCCTGGGCTCCTGGGCTGCCGACTTTTGGGCTTTTATCTGAGGGAGAAGTAAATTCCCATGTTTTGTAGGCCAGTTATTTGTGGCTTCTGTTACGTATTGCTGAATTCAATCCTAATGACTGAAACCAAGAGACACTCAAATGAATCCTGGGGAGAAGTTCTGGGCGAAGAAACCATTCCAATCTATACTGTAGATAAAAAGGCAGTCAACTACCTTTCTTAAGGTTACCAAGAGAAAAACCAACCGAAGATCACACCCCCTCAAAATAAAAAGCAGGGTGAGGAGGGGAGAGAGACGGATAAACCATTAATGCAGATCCTGAGTGGAGGGCCAGCCTTTGAACACATTTTAGTTCTAAAGGGTGTGGTGGGAAAAACGCTGTGCAGACAAGCCAGAAGGCCCGCCCTCTGGGTCTCACTTCCTTGGCTTTGCATTAGGTATTCCTCCGTGAACAATGAGGTTGTGGAATTAGATATCTCTAGGCTTTTGTCCAGCATTGAATTTCTAGTACGTTTTCTAACCTCCATTACATTATCTGCTCCCTTTGGATGCATTAAATAATCCACATAAAGTGCTTATCACACTGCTTGGCATGTGGCAAGGTGCTCTGTAAGTGTCAGCTCAAGAACCATGTTACTACTCATTTTCACAGTTTCCACAGTATCCTTCACAGAGGAAGTGCTCAGTCAGGGTTTGCTGACGTCTCCTGAATCTGCCTTTTGATCTTCTATTGACCCCCTGCTTGTCTTACAGAAGGCTTGTCCCCCATACTTACTAGATCAACAAGAAATACCTGAGAAGAGAAGACTCCTTAGGTTCCAGGTTATACAAATCCATGTGAGAAAAATCAGCAGTGGAGGAGAAATACACTATTTATTTACAGTTCTTTCACTTTATCCGCAATTTCCCAAACATAAAAACTAAAAAAATAAAACCACCACTTGGGAACACAAGTGTCTTTCTTTAGTCCAGCTGAGGGCAGGTCACGAGCCCTCTCTGTCGAGGAGACTACTGAGGCACACTGAAGGGAGAAGGAGCAAGGTTAGGAAGAATGCCTGAGAAACAGCTCCAGATGAGAAATGTAACATGCCTGCGTGGTGGGGTTCTACCAGCAGAGACTCAAGGGTGTCACCCACTGGGGATACTGCTTGGCTTCCCAAGAAGATGACAGCTGCTTGCCACCATCCCCCATTTCTCCACTACCAAACACCAAAAATCGAACGTCGGTCACACATCTCATGGGCTGTGTAAGGTGTGATGGTGACGGGGCGGGGAACACAAAATGCCTCTCTCTGAGAAGAGCCCCAAATCCCAGGGACACACAGGAAACCCTTTTTCTTGGCACTGACAGTCAGTCACAGCTTCTGTCTTAAACACAAAGCCGACTTAAAAATGTAAAAACAAAAGCCTTCCCCAGATTCTAGGGGAAAGGCAGGGGCTAAAAACATGCAGAAGGGCTTCTGCCTCTGTGGTCTTCTCTCTAGGAGGCGACTAGAGGTGAAAGGTGGGGAGCTCTGTTCGCTAAAGATGGGGAAGGAGCAGGGCAGATGCTCTACAAGGCCAGGGAGGGGGAAGGAGAAAAAAACTCTGAGACACTGATGTGTGGGATGGCTGCCACTGGTTTTTGAAGCAGCTTCATTTGCTCAGCTATGCTCACTCTAGCAGACTCCCATTCACTTCCCTCACAGGAGGGCACCCAGAAACCAACCTGGAGGCACTAAAGCCACCAGTCTGGCAACTTCATCTGTGCTAGTGACCTAGATTGCTTTCACATGGTGATGCACATTATAAATATAAAATCATATCTGCTACAAAGAGGACATATATTTGTACATCTTTACCCATATACATAATAACACAATTTACACATAATATCTTGGAGTGGGTCATCATGGAAAAAGGGCTTGGAGAGGTAAAAAGCCCCTTCTCCCTCCCCTGCCCTGATCCTTCTCAAGGGATGCTTGTACACGTGGTCACTGGGGCCCTTCCCAGCTGGTTGTGATGGGACTAATCTGGACACAGAAATTTAGACAAGTAACTAAATGCCGATGGGTGTGTACACCCACCCACCCACACAAATACACACTCACATACTGGTGAGAAAGGGAAAAATAAAATTCCTAGCCCTTGGGTATAAGCCTTTTCCAGAGTTATAAGCATCAGTGCCTCCTCCATCTGAGAACAATGGTCTTAAAAAGCTGCCCCTCACTGGCTCAGACTAGGGCAGAAGGTAAAGGGCTAGGAATTGGGGAGAGGGGCCAGGAGTCTTTTGAAAACATAAGGCGTTTTTCACTTGTGATCAAATCAAACTATGTCACAAAAAGCAACAGTATCAGTTGGGGCTGGGAGGCAAGAGACAGCCAGTCCATGAAAAGACAATGTGAGTTAAGACCCTGAGCCTTCCCCTTCATTTGTCCAGTTTCTTTTAAAGGGGCAGACAACCCTGTACCTCCTTTTCTGTACTTCCCAGAGCTGGGCCCATCCACGTGGCATGGAATACTGACAGTGGTCCAGAAGACCCATCCAGAGACATGGAGTGGTGGACAGGCACGCCAAAAAGTTAAGACCTGGGTGGCGGATGTGAGCTTTTTACAGCAGGAGTGGTTCCTGGTCAGGGTCCATGGCTCGCACAGTGGCCACAGTGATCAGATTGCCATCAGAGATGGGGGCAGTCTGGGTCCTCATGGGGAGACAGCACCTATCGGCGGTAGTGATTAGGGGCGTCGGCAAACATGTACTTGAGTCTGTATGCCTCTGCGAGCAGCAGCCCGATCTCTTCATTGCCCCAGTGTATCGTAGGCAGGTTTTGTAGCAGCATGAGGAGACCCTGAAATGCAAGAAAGGACTTTTATCCTGCTGGGACTACAGAGCTAAGGAGCAGCAAGACTAGGAATTGGGCCCTTTTCTCTTGGGTCACACAGCCCAAAGGGTCTGGCCTCCCTCCTTCAAAGCCACAGACAGCCTTTGGCCCCTGGTTTGCTTTCAGGAAGCCTTGAAAAGCCTCTACTGATTCTCCAATTCACTAATATCCGCCTCTTTAAAAATATCATAGAGAATGACAACAACAAATAAGGGTATTTAAAAGAGAAAAATAATCACTCATCATCCAAATAGCTCTCCTAATTTTGAAATATTCCTTTTCAGTCTTTTTCACATGCATATTTCTTTAAATAGTTATAATCGAAATTATAATTTTATATGCTTTCAAATAATTGCTTTAACTATAATTTTCAAGTTTTTCCAAGCAGCCTTCAAAAATGATTATATTCAGTGTTAGTACTCCATCATGTGGCTATACCCTAATTTACTCAACCATTTCCTTTTTGTTAGTTAACTTAATTTGCTGCTTCTTTAAAAAAAAAGAAAAGAAAAAGAAAAACCTTTATTGGAGACTGCTACATATCCTTTTGCATTTGACGTTGTTGTTGCAACGCTATGTTCACTTGTAATCACCGTATTTATCCTCTGCCCTGTTCTCCAAAGACCATCCTCCACCTACCTGTCTAGCTTATTTCCCACTGTTCCCAACACACATGCCTCAGTCAGCCAGGTCCACTGCAGCCAGATTTATTTGTGTCTCCATGGTTTAATTCATGTTGTTCCTTTTACTTGGAACACTTTCTCTTTTCTCCTCCACCTATCTAAATCCTATTCAGTTTTCAAAGCCCAAGTCCCTCAAACAGCTCCATGGAGACAGCCTATTAAAGAGGATATTACAGTAAAAATAAATATGAGATTTTAGGTTCTCTCTGTAATGTAGTTACCCACGCTATCGCTGCTGCTCCAAGTTCTTTCTCTCTCTTTCTGAACTGGATATTCCTGTTATTTTTCTGATTATAAAAATAATAGTAGCAAGACATAAACCCCATAGCCATAAACAAACTGACAAATTTGATTATCTGTAATTTTTAATCCTTAATATGTCAAGAGGTACCAAAAATAAAGTTAAAATGGAAGAAACTATAATAACACCTATAAAGGTCAAAAGGTTAATATTCATAATCAAAAAGGAGTGCCAACAAATTAGTAAGAAAAAGGAGTAAACAACCAAATAGACAAAAAGGTGCGTGCTGTGACTAAATAATGTACGGAATGCCAATGGCCCACCCATACGTCATCATTACTTTTAAAAACCTTGCCTTAGCTGATCTGAACACTTGGGCAATATTTTATAAATTTCAGCGAAAAGGTTTTGCATATCTTTTATGAGATTTCTTCCTTTGATAACAGAAATTTAGCTGGGCACAAAGCTGCCTTAATCATACTGGCCACACATCACTGTTACGTGTGGCCAATATGATTAAGTTCTGGCCAGTTCTGGGACAGTATGACTTCTGGGTTCTGCCCTAGACTTTTCCTTCTCCCCTTCCGAGAAAATGGCTATAAATGTAGCAATGGAAACAGTCATCCTAGACCAGAGGTCCCAACCCCCGGGTCACGGATGGGTACCAGTCCGTGGCCTGTTAGGAACCGGGCTACAGAGCAGGAGGTGAGTGGCAGGTGAGCTGAGTGAAGCTGCATCTGTATTTGCAGCCACTCCCCAGCGCTAGCATCACCGCCTCACCTCCACCTCAGGATATCAGGCATTAGATTCTCATAGGAGCACCGGTTCCCGGTGCCTAAAAAAAGGTTGGAGACCCCTGATTCTAGACCATCAGATTAAAGCCGTCTGTTGAAGATGACACAGCAATAAGATAGAAGAAATGAGTTCCTGCTCCCCTGGAGCCATGTTAGCCCTGGGCTGCTTACACTTAGACTGTTAATTGAAGAGACGTAAATAAATATATGGTTTTAAGCCACTGTTATTCTAAGGTCTCAGTTACAGGAGACAAGTTTATATCATCTTAACAAATACAGGCCATGTCTATCAAAATGCACTTGGAGTTTGATCCAGCAACTCTACTTAAGTTTCTCTCCTAGGGAAATATTCACACTCCTGTACAAAGGCATTCACTGCACCACTGCTTCAAATAGCGGGGAAAATGACATTAGAGAAGTGTCTGTCAGTATGGAAATAGTTAGGTAAACCATGGTTATCCATATCATGAAATATAAGGCAGCACCTGTAAAAAATGAAGTAGGACCACGCGTGCCATAGTGGAAAGATATCTAAGATGTTTTTAGGAAGAAAAAAGAAAGTAAGTTGCAGAAAAATATGTGTAGTATATCATTTAGGTAAATAGGAAAACATAATATATATGTAATTTATATGTGTATATATAAATTTTAGAAGGCTAGGTGGTATACTGTTAACAGTGGTTACTTTTAGGGATGGGAGACTCGGGTTTTCTCATACTTCTGTATCTTTCAAGACCTTTGTTTTCAATTTTTACAATAAAGTCTTTGTTTGTTACTTGTGTAATAGAACATTTCTTTTCCTGAGTAATACACATTCTGTGGGAGTTTTGTTTAGTTAAAAGTAAAAAAGCAGAAAATAAATGACCCATAACTTTATAATCAAAAGTAAGCTACTTTGAAATGTTTTGACATAGTTCCTTCCAGTCTTTTTTTCTGCACATTTTACACAGTTGAAATATTTTCTCTATATAATTTTCAATCTATTTAGCATCTATCATAAGCGTTTCCTCTGATATTAAAAATTCCTTGGAGACATTTTCAATGGCCAAACAATTTTCCATGATTCAGATGTATTATAATTTATTCTACATCTTCCCATTTTGAGCACTCGATTATTTCTGGTTTTTCTCTATAATGAAATTATAATGAACAGCCTTCTGCATAAAGCCATATTTTAGACCATTTCCTTGGGCTAAATTCCTAGGAATGAAATTCCTATGTCAAAGGGCATGAATATTTTAAAGTACTTAACACTCATCTAGAAAATGCATTCCATAAAAATGCTCATTTCCCCAGATCTCCGCCAGGACTGAATACTCTCATTAAACAAACTTTGTTCATTGTAATGCCTTTCCCTGAGATCTCCAAGTCTTAGAATAGAACTCAAAGCATTAAGCCAAAATGGTGGTGAATCCATAGGAAGAACTTAATAAGAAAGCAATCAGGCTACATGCGTGCATAATCTCCCAGTCCTCAGTTGCTGGCATCTTTCCTGCACTCTCCAGGTAAACAAACACCCCCTCCCATCACATCCTTGTTACTGAAATTCACTCAGCCAGACCAGTTACTCAACCAGTTATTGATATTCTTCCAATCCACCCATACACTAACATTGCTTTTTAAAAACTGCTTTTAGCTGCTCTGGACATTTCTGGACTGTTCATTTCTCACAGCAACATTCTCCCTGGGTTCTGTCTTAGCCTCAGTTCTACATTTGCCTCAAAGCTTTTTTTTTTTTTTTT
>NW_011888799.1:994376-997005 GCF_000151845.1 Pteropus vampyrus | reverse complement strand
AACTCAAAGCATTAAGCCAAAATGGTGGTGAATCCATAGGAAGAACTTAATAAGAAAGCAATCAGGCTACATGCGTGCATAATCTCCCAGTCCTCAGTTGCTGGCATCTTTCCTGCACTCTCCAGGTAAACAAACACCCCCTCCCATCACATCCTTGTTACTGAAATTCACTCAGCCAGACCAGTTACTCAACCAGTTATTGATATTCTTCCAATCCACCCATACACTAACATTGCTTTTTAAAAACTGCTTTTAGCTGCTCTGGACATTTCTGGACTGTTCATTTCTCACAGCAACATTCTCCCTGGGTTCTGTCTTAGCCTCAGTTCTACATTTGCCTCAAAGCTTTTTTTTTTTTTTTTCCTTTTTAAAGAGAACGACATTTTTATCTCGACTTATTATTTTTTTAATGTTGTCTATTGTAATATAATACCCTCCCTCATGACTTATGGTCTCCCTGACTTCTGGCCTCTTTTTTGACTCTTCTCCTGATTCCTGTCCCTCGCCCCCACTCAAACTAGAAAAAATATCACCATTTTTTTTTTTTTTGCCAGCATCCTCCTCAGAGAGTCAACTTTTATTCTAACTTTGATAGTCTCTCTATTAGAGAGATCATAACTTCTTCTGTACCTCAGACTCTTCGGCTACCTGGTGAAGCCTGTGGACCCCTTCTCAGAACAACAGTTTTAAATACAGAAAATAAAATATACAGTATCACAAAAGAGACCAGTTAAATTGAATATAGCTGCCAAAATATTTAAAAATAAATTTGTGATATAATAAATGTATTTCATTACATACATTCTAAAACAAAATCAAATGAGAGATTAAATAACTACCATAATTTCAAATTGCAATGAACATGTTTCGAGATACTGGCAACAACTTAACATGACGTGAAAATACATGGAACTAGTGACAAAGACAGGTACTGCTAATATTGCTGTTCTTTGTTGCCTAAACTCATTATTGTAGGAAATGCTAACTTTCAATTAGGGGTCACTAAAAATAAAACTATAATCATTTTTCCATTCACATCCAGAGATCTCCTGACTTCTATATATGGACCCTAAGCTAAACTCCTTTGTTCTTCCCTCAGCTTGCCCTTCTCTCGAGCCACACCACAGCTAACAATAACTCTTAGACTTCCCTCCAGAGTCTAGTTCAACACTCAAGTATCCACATTAACACTTAATATTAAAATTTTTAACTTCATTTATTGGAAAAGTTTCTTTTTTTGTACAAATTGCTTTTGTTGGCACAGACTCTCACTCCACTATTATAGAGCATCCACTATATTTTGTAAAGTGATGAAGAGATTACAAGACAAAGTATTCAAAATGGTTTAACAGTTACATACATATAATATAGATTTGCATAATAAAATGTCTGGAAGAAAATATACCACCTTTGTGTGGCAAGATTTCAGGTACCTAATTTTTTTTCTTTCTACTTACTGGTATTTTCTATAATGGTTACATACACATACAATTGATAAACAAATTTTCTATAATGGTTACATATGCATACAATTGATAAACAAAAGCAACCAACAAAAGGGTGATCTCTCTAGAAGAGAATATTCTTTGCTGGGATAGGATCTATCTGTATTTTCCAATTCTAGCCTTGCTAGAAACCTCCCAGAAGCCTAGAAACAATTATACCCCTGGCTAAGATAACCTCCCCCAAGGGCAGTTAGGCTTACTTGTGAGAAACCACTCTGCCACCTGCTGGCTATGCCTAGAAATGCAACCCCATCGCAGTGCTGTTAACAATGGGAAAACCTGCCCAATATATTGATAAATTTGAGAAAGAGATAAAGAGGTAGAGACTCAATAATCATGGCTGGGGAATAAAGTGTTAGTCACAAATCAGGTGCTTTTCTCTAGAGGTAGAGAAGAGACTGCCGGGGCAGGGAACAACTGAAGATATGCTACAAAGCCAGCTTGTGGGAACACTAAGCATGACATGCAGTCATACGAAACACTACAGTTGTGAGAAGACAGCTAGTGGGGCAAGCAGCAGAGAAGGTTCCAGATTAATGGAAAGGGGCAATGGCTTCCACAGAAGAAAGCTGGAAATGGTTGAAATAGTATAAAAGGGCTTGGCCCAGGTACCTGCTGAGAACCCACAGATCTCAAAGGAAAGGAATACGGCAGAGGAATATGAGCCGGTGGGGGTGGGCAAGGAGGGAGAGAAAACAATTAGATAAAGCGCTGAGGGAGAAGAAAGAATAGTAGGTGATAAGCAAAGAGACTCTTGTAAGGGAAAGGTACAGGGGGAAACCCATTAGAGAATGTCCAACAGATGGAGAATTGAAGAGGATGAGTGAGAACATCAAGGATAATAATCATTATAATGATAGAATCATTTATTAAGCACTTACTACCTACCAGACAGGGCCCTAGATGCTTCACATGCACTCTGTATTAACTCATTTAATCTTCACATCAATTCTATGAGATATACATTACCTCCATTTTACAGATGAGGATGTTGAGGCACAGAGGTTAAGAAACCTGCCTCGGGTCATAGTGCTGGACTGGGACTTGAACCCAGGCCATCTGGTTCTAGAGCTTGTGCTCATAACCACTACACTATAAACTGCTTGCCTTAAAGTGAGAAGTAG
>NW_011888799.1:990619-994326 GCF_000151845.1 Pteropus vampyrus | reverse complement strand
TCTTAGACTTCCCTCCAGAGTCTAGTTCAACACTCAAGTATCCACATTAACACTTAATATTAAAATTTTTAACTTCATTTATTGGAAAAGTTTCTTTTTTTGTACAAATTGCTTTTGTTGGCACAGACTCTCACTCCACTATTATAGAGCATCCACTATATTTTGTAAAGTGATGAAGAGATTACAAGACAAAGTATTCAAAATGGTTTAACAGTTACATACATATAATATAGATTTGCATAATAAAATGTCTGGAAGAAAATATACCACCTTTGTGTGGCAAGATTTCAGGTACCTAATTTTTTTTCTTTCTACTTACTGGTATTTTCTATAATGGTTACATACACATACAATTGATAAACAAATTTTCTATAATGGTTACATATGCATACAATTGATAAACAAAAGCAACCAACAAAAGGGTGATCTCTCTAGAAGAGAATATTCTTTGCTGGGATAGGATCTATCTGTATTTTCCAATTCTAGCCTTGCTAGAAACCTCCCAGAAGCCTAGAAACAATTATACCCCTGGCTAAGATAACCTCCCCCAAGGGCAGTTAGGCTTACTTGTGAGAAACCACTCTGCCACCTGCTGGCTATGCCTAGAAATGCAACCCCATCGCAGTGCTGTTAACAATGGGAAAACCTGCCCAATATATTGATAAATTTGAGAAAGAGATAAAGAGGTAGAGACTCAATAATCATGGCTGGGGAATAAAGTGTTAGTCACAAATCAGGTGCTTTTCTCTAGAGGTAGAGAAGAGACTGCCGGGGCAGGGAACAACTGAAGATATGCTACAAAGCCAGCTTGTGGGAACACTAAGCATGACATGCAGTCATACGAAACACTACAGTTGTGAGAAGACAGCTAGTGGGGCAAGCAGCAGAGAAGGTTCCAGATTAATGGAAAGGGGCAATGGCTTCCACAGAAGAAAGCTGGAAATGGTTGAAATAGTATAAAAGGGCTTGGCCCAGGTACCTGCTGAGAACCCACAGATCTCAAAGGAAAGGAATACGGCAGAGGAATATGAGCCGGTGGGGGTGGGCAAGGAGGGAGAGAAAACAATTAGATAAAGCGCTGAGGGAGAAGAAAGAATAGTAGGTGATAAGCAAAGAGACTCTTGTAAGGGAAAGGTACAGGGGGAAACCCATTAGAGAATGTCCAACAGATGGAGAATTGAAGAGGATGAGTGAGAACATCAAGGATAATAATCATTATAATGATAGAATCATTTATTAAGCACTTACTACCTACCAGACAGGGCCCTAGATGCTTCACATGCACTCTGTATTAACCCATTTAATCTTCACATCAATTCTATGAGATATACATTACCTCCATTTTACAGATGAGGATGTTGAGGCACAGAGGTTAAGAAACCTGCCTCGGGTCACAGTGCTGGACTGGGACTTGAACCCAGGCCATCTGGTTCTAGAGCTTGTGCTCATAACCACTACACTATAAACTGCTTGCCTTAAAGTGAGAAGTAGGGTATAATGTCGAAGGAACAAAAAGAAAAGAAGTCATGGAAGAGGTTATTTGAAGGAAATCTGGAAGAGCTGATTATTTTACTCAGTGATAAGAGCCAAGTAATTGACAGCAAAAGAACTCAAATGCCACATAAAATATATACTATCAAATAAAATACCGTGTATAGAATCACTTAGCAATATTGGAATATTCATTATCCATGTAAAGAATATTCAGGCACGTAAAAATACTTTCCTAGTCAAATAAGTACTTTAAAAGAAATCCCTCCTATTTTGAGAATTTTGAGGTAACAAAACACAAACTTTCAAAAATATGTCGTTTATGTAAACTTTTTGAGAGCCAAACTTATTGATTGGTTTCTTTGGCATCAAGCAACTACCTAGTGCATTTAGCAAGTTTCCCCTCAGAGAAAGCCGTGTCAAGTCTCCCTCAATGGCTTGTTTTGTTTAAGGGCCAAGGAATCATGTCCTTTTCACACCAGCCTGCTTTTGGTGGAAGATCTTCAGCTCCCAGGGCTCCCTCTCAACCCTTCTTCTGGGCAAGATTTAAACTGGCAGTTCACTGGATATCTGTAAATATGGGGCCCACATTTGGGCAACATTCCACAATCCCGCCCTTAAGTTCCTGCAGAAGTGAGGGGTGCCATCCGGTTCAAGGGATGTATTTACATTTAGTTTGCTATTTAGGCCTAGAATATCCCAGGGACTTAGCACTATTTCATTTAATAGCTCTGACCTGTCCCCTACAAAAGACCCTTCAGAGTGGGAATCTCTCTAAGGTTTTCTTCCATAAGATGAAAGCAAAAGATTCTGAGACCAGCTGCTACTTTGATTTAGAGTCATCAGCTGGTCCCAATGACCTCCTTGCCGGTTCTCATTTTATGTTAAAGAAATTTGGATTGTTGGTTCTTAGAATCCCCTTGAAATCAATTCTGAGACACCTGAGGCCTCGTTGGCACCTGCCCCAACATTTCTGTAGGGTCCCAGGCTTTTCTGGGCTCTCACAGATGCTGTTCTGAGATGCTTTTTAGACTGTAGGGTGACCAGGAATTTGCTCAGGTGCCTGTTTCTGACTCGGGCATATACTTTTCCTAGATATACTGTTATAGTCAAATAAGTTTCCAGGCTTCTGTGGGTTATTTTATTCCATATAAGTTTTATTTTAAAAAATAAATAAATAAATTAGGAATTACAAAATGCAAAATGTTTGTTTTTCATTGTCAGTGATTCAAGAAAATGAGGCAATAAGACCTGGGTGGAGCTGAAGACTAAAAGCCAGGCTCAGGAGTGGGCCAAAAGGTACTGGTTTGCAACCTCTAGCACATGGCTGTTCTCAAGGGAAGCTGCCACCCACCCTTACTACAAGCTGCTTGTTCACTGCACGCTCCAAGGCATGGGTCCCTGGTGTAATGTGCATCTTGAGTCACTGGGAAAGGGATGGCAGAAGCTTGTCCTTGATGGGCCTTGCTCACCTGAACCTGGAGTTGCTCTACTACATTCAATTCTTCTAGTTTCAGGGGATGCTCAGGGTCACTGATGGAGTGAATCAGATCGAAGATCCCACGTGCGCACATGCTCACTAATGCTATAGGGAACCTGTTTGTCCTCTTCACCCATGGTCATAACTGCTTCCCAGAGTACTCACAGATGAGCTGGTTAGCATTCTCCAGGCCACTCCATTCCATCACCACCTACCATTAAAGAACCACTGCTGGCCTGTACATATACCCCATACGCTGTTTTCCTGAGTGCCCACAATTTGGCATAGCTCATGTTCTTCTACACACTGAATATTTTATTTTTGGAGGCGTTTCCCTTCTCTGTCCCAGCAACTCCTTTTGTTTGCTTGTATTACCTGGCGTGCACTGACCCACAGAGGGCCTGCCATACTCACTCGTAGAACTCATGCAGATTTCCTGTCCTGTGTTTGACACTGGGAAATTTCCCCCAAAGTCTGACACCCATACTTGCTTCAGTGGTATACTGTCACTGGGTGTCAGGAATAAAAACATGTTTTCCAGTGACCTAATTCTGTGGCTTTCCCAGTCTCATTTAACATTCTAGGATCAGCCTTGGCCAGAGGGTAGGAACTGAAAAGTCCACTCTCATTGCTATAATTTTGTTATTTAACAATGGAGTGTCCACCCCTGGCAGTGCAGGTCAAGGCCCAGAGAGTACTGGACCAGGCTTTAGGGCTGTGGATGTGTCAAGGGAAG
>NW_011888799.1:942376-990569 GCF_000151845.1 Pteropus vampyrus | reverse complement strand
TGATTTAGAGTCATCAGCTGGTCCCAATGACCTCCTTGCCGGTTCTCATTTTATGTTAAAGAAATTTGGATTGTTGGTTCTTAGAATCCCCTTGAAATCAATTCTGAGACACTTGAGGCCTCGTTGGCACCTGCCCCAACATTTCTGTAGGGTCCCAGGCTTTTCTGGGCTCTCACAGATGCTGTTCTGAGATGCTTTTTTAGACTGTAGGGTGACCAGGAATTTGCTCAGGTGCCTGTTTCTGACTCGGGCATACACTTTGCCTAGATACACTGTTATAGTCAAATAAGTTTCCAGGCTTCTGTGGGTTATTTTATTCCATATAAGTTTTATTTTTAAAAAATAAATAAATAAATTAGGAATTACAAAATGCAAAATGTTCATTTTTCATTGTCAGTGATTCAAGAAAATGAGGCAATAAGACCTGGGTGGAGCTGAAGACTAAAAGCCAGGCTCAGGAGTGGGCCAAAAGGTACTGGTTTGCAACCTCTAGCATATGGCTGTTCTCAAGGGAAGCTGCCACTCACCCTTACTACTAGCTGCTCGTTCACTGCACGCTCCAAGGCATGGGTCCCTGGTGTAATGTGCATCTTGAGTCATTGGGAAAGGGATGGCAGAAGCTTGTCCTTGATGGGCCTTGTTCACTTGAACCTGGAGTTGCTCTACTACATTCAATTCTTCTAGTTTCAGGGGATGCTCAGGGTCACTGATGGAGTGAATCAGATCGAAGATCCCACGTGCGCACATGCTCACCAATGCTATAGGGAACCTGTTTGTCCTCTTCACCCATGGTCATAACTGCTTCCCAGAGTACTCGCAGATGAGCTGGTTAGCATTCTCCAGGCCACTCCATTCCATCACCACCTACCATTAAAGAACCACTGCTGGCCTGTACATATACCCCATATGCTGTTTTCCTGAGTGCCCACAATTTGGCATAGCTCATGTTCTTCTACACACTGAATGTTTTATTTCTGGAGGTGTTTCCCTTCTCTGTCCCAGCAACTCCTTTTGTTTGCTTGTATTACCTGGTGTGCACTGACCCACAGAGGGCCTGCCATATTCACTCGTAGAACTATGCAGATTTCCTGTCCTGTGTTTGACACTGGGAAATTTCCCCCAAAGTCTGACACCCACACTTGCTTCAGTGGTATACTGTCACTGGGTTTCAGGAATAAAAACATGTTTTCCAGTGACCTAATTCTGTGGCTTTCTCAGTCTCATTTAACATTCTAGGATCAGCCTTGGCCAGAGGGTAGGAACTGAAAAGTCCACTCTCATTGCTATAATTTTGTTATTTAACAATGGAGTGTCCACCCCTGGCAGTGCAGGTCAAGGCCCAGAGAGTACTGGACCAGGCTTTAGGGCTGGGGCTGTGGATGTGTCAAAGGAAGGGGATAGTTTCCCTCTGTTTTAGAATCAAATCTCCTTCCTATGGTCTTCTCCAAAATCAGTCCTTGCAGCGTTCTCCCTTCACCTTCTCTGGCACTCCAGACACAAAGCCTTCTCTCTGCCTCTTCCCTCCCCCAACACCTCAGCCACTCACCCCTCTAGGGCTTTGCTCTGGTTGTTCCTCTGCCAGGAAAATCCTTCCACTGATCTTTGCATGGCTGGCTGCAGCTGTAATTTCCTCTCCTCCCTCTCACCATCAGGGAGATAGAACCTAACGAAGTGCAGGCCACGGGCACGCGCTGAGAAGGGCTTGCTCTTGGTGTGGCCTTAGATCAGAGTGGAGACAGCAGGCCTCTCAGCTCTCACATGTTCAGTCTTTTCTTTTCCCCTGGAGAGTCCCCTTTGCTTAGCTCCTCCTTTTAGGACCTAACATCTTTGACAGGCCCCCTTGGGCAGGTACAGCATTCTTCGGGGTCACAGCTCAGGGAGCGACGCCCCTACTCCCTCCCTCGGCAGTGCACAACTGCACATGGAAGCCTTGATGGTTATGAATTAGAGTACTCAAGTCCAAGGCCACTATCACTCTATTTGACTACCAGTGAAGCTTCTCTTTAACCAGGAAGGTTTCCCACCATTACTGCTCATGTCCCCCACACACTCAGTGCTGCACAACCTCTTGCACAGCCATCACCTCCACATCTGTCAGCCCCGAATCCTAGTGGTCACACTTTTTCCTTCAAGTCCCCAAGTTGCAAATAATATCAAGATCCTCACTTGGTACCAAGATTCAAGTACAATCATTTACTTTCAGCTTTCCCGTGAGAAAGTAAGCTTTTATCCATTTTGATTTGAGTAATTTTTACATGGTAAAACTATTTGGTAGATAAATTTTTAGTGTTATTGCATTTTCTCCCCAACCTTTCAATGGTAGCCACATGACAAATTGAACCATGTATGCCCTTATCTTATCGTGCGCTCTCTTGTCATCTTTTTTGTTTTAAAATGCGATAAAACTTGCATATAGTAACTACACAAATCTTAAGTGTACAGCTGATGACTTTTTATATATGTAACCACCACCCCACTCAAGATGCCTCTTGTGCCTTGGAGACTCATGTTCTTCCACAGTCAACACTCCCCACCAACCAGTGACTTGATCTAAACCATCAATTAGTTTTGCTTGTTCTTGAATTTCACATAAATACTTTCCTATCATCTTATTTCCAAAGTCATCATGACACCTCTAAGTATTTTTTTAGTGGCAAAAAAAAAACTAGCTTAACCAGAGCTCCTTGGAGAAAGAGTCGATTCCAAGGCTGGGGCAAAGAAAATATAAGATAAGCCTGGAGCATCTGGTGATGCCAGAAAGTAAGAATTACTTAAAAAATGATGAAATCAAAAAGACACCAGATCCAACTTGAAGGAGCACCCCAGGGCTAAAGTTGAGACAATCTGAACAGCAAAATAAATGACAGTGGTGGGAAACCCATCAAGTAAAATAAGTACACATGAATCTTTCATATAAATGTTTGAATAAATAAATTGGAGAAAAGGGACAGCTCTTCGAGTAGAATGTAATAAATATAGAAGGAATGATGAAAATAGAAAATCACCATTAGGCAAACATCACAGTAATGACTGTTATAAGCAAGAACCATTAACAGATGCTAAAATTAGTGGGTAAAAGGATGAGAAACTGGATAATTACCTAATCTCAAAGTGTCTCTCCAGAATATACTTATTAATTACCAAGGGGAAAACAGTAACTTTACAAAAGTGGAGAAGCCTGGTAGATCCACTTAAACCAAGTGATCAAGGGCATCAGTAACGGGACATTCCAACACCATGTACCATGTGATATGATGTCCTAAGAAGGGCAAATCGCCTTTGTGGTTTCTGCTCTGAAAGGCATGACCCTCAATTTCATCTCAAGAAAATGCCAAACAACCCTAAATAAAGGAACATTCTATAAAATAACTAACCAGTATCTGCCAAAATTTTTGAAAAATTTGTCATGGAAGACAAGGAAAGACTGAGGAACTATCCCAAAGTAGGATCCTGGTCCAGAAAAAGAACATAAATGGTATAACTTGTAAAATTCAAATAAGGTCTTTAGATTAATAGCAGTTTATCAATGTTGAGTTTCCTGGTTGGTTAATTGTAGCATGGTGTGTAAAATGTAATAATTAGTCGATATGAGTGGGGCATATGGAAATTCTGCACTACTTTTGCAACATTTTTGTAAGTAAAAAATTATTTTAAAATAAAAGTTAAAACACACACGTCTTTAAAAACCTGAGTCTGACACTCAGCCCATTGTGGGCAGGCAGCTCTCTGAGGGCTAGAGACGGGCTCTAAGCTTCACAGACAGAGGCCCACAGCCCCTCTCTGCTCCAGAAACTTGCACTGGTGCCCAGACAGTTGTGGTGGTCATTAGAGCACCTCATTCCCACAGAGACACATGTGGGGTGGTTTCCAGCCCCGTGAGCAAGAGAGCACGAGGGCATCAGGATGTCGCAGGTCCTCCTAGGAGCCCAAAGAGAAAAACCCAGAAGCCAGAATAATGGGAGATCAAAAGGAGGACCCCGGAGGATTTCTTTTTCAGTTTCAAAAGAGCCAATTTTTGGTTAAACATTTACTTGGTGAGAAGAGAGCCTGCTAGCAATTTTCAATGAGAGGAGAGGGATGGTGAGGGGTGAGGGAAGTCCTGGGAAGAGGAGGAGGAGGAGATGGAAGGGGAAGAAGATCCCTGCCTATGAGCAGCTACTGTATAAGCATGGATTCCAGGTCTCTGCTACTTATTTCCTCAGTGACCTCAGCCTAGTTACTTAATCTTGCCGTGACTCGGTTTCCCTATTTGTAGAATGGGGGTAGTAATTCTGTGGGGACTGACTGTTCAGGAATTAAATGAATTAACACACGAAAGCATTTAGAATAGTGCCTGGTACATTAAAAGTGCTAAGGATTAATTATTACACTGAACCTTATGAAATTGCCAATATTTGACCATTTTGACATATAACAACAATTCCATAAAATGCAACCTAATATTATCATAATTATTCTATTACAGCTGCCCAGGCTAAGGGCCAGAATTACTGAGGTCTCCTCTACTACAAAAGAGGCTTGGCCCAGCTCTGCTGGAAGCTCTCATTTCCAACGGCCCGCCGTGGTCTAGAGGACTGCACCATCCTGCTCCTACAGCAGCCTCAAGTTTCCTTGCTCAGAAGTCTCAGGAAGGAAACCTGATAAGGCAATCCTCCTATTGTTAATTTTTGGTCCCCTCTCCCAGGCAGTGTGACTCCAGACAACTGCTTAGTCAGGGAGAAGCAAGTGCCTGTCCTTCTGGGGGCTCTCGCCACAACTGGGACACTGCCTCTGCCCCTGCACCTCCTCTCCAGCCCCATTTGTTTATCCAGCTTGGCAGTTTCACCCAGGATTAGCCGAGCATGGTTTACTCAGGTGAGTTCAAATCACTCAGACTTGGGTTTCTAAAGCTCTGTCTTCACTTTACTGCTCCCCAGATTCAGGAATATATTACAGGGAGCAATAATAATGATAATAAGCTCACTGTTTCAAGGGCTATATGCATAGTACACCATTCTAACAGCTTCACATGTGTTAATTTGTATAATCCTCATAATAGCCCGAGGAGGCAGGTACTCTTATCCCCATTTCACAGGTAAGAAAACTGAGGCATACTGAAAGCCAATTTACTTCTTAAGGTTACACATCTAGAAAAGTGGCAGAGTTAGGATTTGACCCTAGGCAGACCGGCCCCAGAGACCAGGGATTAACACTGTGCTATTCTGCATAGTCCCCAACTTTAGAAGGAGGGTTGCCACTTTCCGACACCCTCCACTGGTTCCCTCACAGTGGGCTCTTCTTCCCTGTTCTTTAAGGGCGGTAAGTGGCTGTTCTGCTGATACTACCCCAACTCTAACTTTTATCTCTGCAGCTACTTCATCTCTGCAGTTTTCCTTAGAGTCGCTGCAGCTTTTAGTCCTAAAATGTCTCTCTCCCAGGCTAGGCCTGTTGGGCTCTCTGGGATACCTGTATTCACTGATAGACCTTCTTTTGTTTTAATTACAGGTGGCCCTTTTCTCTACAGAGGTCACGGGCCAATATCTCACCATCTCACACAGTGCTCTTGTGCCCTTTTCCCTCACACCCGTGAGGTCACCTCCTGTCTATCCTAACACAGCCAGACACATTTTTTTCCTTTTATTATTCATAGAATTATAGGGTTGTGGGGCTGGGAGGAACTTTGCAGATTATACAGCTTCATCGTCCATTCTATTTTGTTTAAAAGACAGAGGTGACACTCTTCCCCGAGTATGTTAGCACAGCGGCAGACAAAAAGCCCCAGTTATTCTGTGGGTTATTGTAGAAAGACCTCAAATCTATCAGATAATCGAATGTGCTATCTAGTAAAGAACATCTCTAACACAGTTTTAAAGTCATAGGCTATTGCCCTATGCTCTGTCAATACTGTGAATTGCTAAAAGCCATTCTTAGAATCACCTCCACCTCCCTAAGCTAATCTGGGAAGCACTTTTATCACATATGACAAGGCCTTCTGAGCCTGGCTCACGATAACTAAATTAGGTTCCATGCTCTTGATATCCTGCTCCACCTCAACCACGTTATCAGAATGGATAGCTCACTCGGCACACGGCCACTGCCACCCCTTGTGCTCGTTTATCCTAGGATGTCACATATGCCGCTTGATGGCAAAAATGGTGGCTCTTCATCAGCTGCCTGCAGCTGTGGCACCAGAGCTAGCATCTCACAGAAGCCCACCCTTTCCTTTTTCTCCCAGAGCCCTTACTTGGGCAAGTCTGGCCCTGTCTTTCCATCTATCTGCTGAACAGGCTTCTGCTTTAGACACCTAATACCACTTACAAAGTGGCACTGCTCATGGATCACATGAAGATGCTACTGCTCTCCAGAACACCTCTGTTATTAATTAGAACTTAGGAAAACATTCAACCTTCTCTGGCTTTCCTCCGTCTGCTTTTAAAAGAAATACGTGCCCATTAAAAAGCAAACAAAAACTCTCAGTTGAGAAATGTACAAAGCAGTAAAACAAAAGCCCACTACTGCCCCCAGAGATAACGACTATGAACAACCTCCAGGCTTTTCTCTCCGCAGACTACGAATCTGGCTATCTCTCTCCTCGACCCCCACTTTCCCCTTCCTGGGCCTCCTAGAGCAGCTGCCTGCTGTTCCACCACCTAACATTTGTCCTTCTTCAGTGTTCTTCGCATCCCCACCCAAGGCTTCCAGGACGCTGCACTGTCACTGGTCATTCCCTCTGCCTCCTTTGTTCTGCCTACCTCCTCTCCCGGGCCTTTTTGTGTAAGAGTGTGCCAGGGTTCAGGCCTGTTTCTCATCTCTCTTCCGTCCATACTCACTTCCTCAGGGATCTTACCCACTATCCCAACTGTAAAGACCATCTAGTAAAAGGCTCCTAAACATATATGTCCAGTCCAGACCTCTCTGTCTTCCAAACTCCAGACTTGTAAATTTTATTTCCTATTCTACATCTCTGTTTAAATGTCTAATGGCAGTTAAAATTCAGCATGCTCAAAACTGACTTCCAGATCTTTCTCCATAAATCTGCTCCCCCAAAGCCTTCTTATGAACTGTAAAGTCATGCTGACTCATCTCTTTCTATTAGGAATTCCTGTTGGCTCTACTTCTCATACCTCCACTGCTACCATCAAGGTCTAGGCCACCCTCATGTCTCACCTAGAGGACTGCAATAGCCTCCTAGGTGGTCTCCTGCTTCCACCCTTGCCCACACCTACAGTCTACATGGAAGCCCCAGTGATCCTTTGAAAATATAAGTCAGATTGTGTCCCTCCACTGCTTAAGACCCTCTTATAGATCTCCTTCCACTCGGAGTAAAGGCCGAAGTCTTTCCAGTGTCTACAAAGTCCTCTGTGATCTGGGTCCCTTGTAAGTTCTCTGGCCTCACCTCTTCCTACTCTTCCTCTGGACCACTCTGCTCCAGCCCACACTGGCCCCCATCGTGATTCCTAAAACGGCAGGCACAGCACTGCTTTAAGGCCTTTGCCCTGGCTGTTCCCTCTGCCTAGACACTCTTTCCCCAGATGTCCACATCTGGCTCCTTCACCTTCCCCAAGCCTTTGCTCAAATGTCACCTTCCAAGTGAGCCTATACTGATTACTTTATCTGAAACTGCAACTTGTCCTTTCCCCACTACCTAATAACCCCTTTATCTTGCTCTACATTAAAAAATTTTCTTTATCACCTTCTAACATTCTTTTAAATTTATTATACTTTTGTTTATTATAAATTTCTCCCCAACTAGTACGTAAGCTCTATGAGAACCCAGATGTCTGTCTGTTTTACTTTCCAATATATCCCACACCTTCAACAGTGTCTAGCATGTGGCAGGCATTCAACAAATGCTTGTCAATGAATGACTGGAGGTCTCTCAGGCCCGCCCAGCAGCTCTTCAGGCTTTAGGGCACTAAGGCCCTTTCTACTGAAGAGCTCTGGGCCCCGATGACTCCCTGCCAACTGGGAGTGGCAACCTCTTCTGAAAACCCTTTCTCTCCTCTTCTTCCCAGACAGGTACCTGCTGCAGCCCCACTAATGGGATAACCTCCATTCTGACGCTCATCCCAGCCCAGGCTGAGCTCCTGTGTACTCACCTGAAAGTCCTCCTCATCCAAGATCTCTTTTCTCCACTTGATCAAGAAAGCTGCACATACATAGAGATGAAAGTGGGAGAATCCTTCTGGTTCAGACTGAAAAAGCAAAAAACAGAGTTAGGTCTCTAAGCCCTGACAAGAAGCTAGCTCTAATCCTCTCAGTTCCAATCCTTCTGCAAGGTGGGAAAGCAGGGTAGCACCCCTTTCATGGCTGGACAAACTGAGGCGGTAAAAACAGAGGCCCTGCCCGTGAGGCTAAGGCAGACACAGAAGTAGAAAGAAGGTGGGGGGACTTCTGAGCAGCCACACTCCACACCAGGGCAGGGAGTGGGTGCCTCAGGGACAGTCTGGCATGGAGAAGGCAGGGACTCTCTTCATACCTGGTATGTGTCCCACAAGCGGATGGTGCAGCGAAGGGGAAGCTCCCGCATAAGCAGGTTATTCATCCAACGAAAGGCAAACTGTAGGTATTCGACCTCGTACCTCCTGAAGTGATTATGTACCTGCTCTGAAACAGGAAGTGTCATTGGTCCTGGGAGCACAACTTAGGGGGTCAGACCCTGAAAAAGTCGCATGAACCAAGAAGGCAGTTTCCATTTCTATTCACCTCTTCCCTGGGGAAGCCAGACAGAGGGGCGCCAGACTGGCAGTGGACTGTCCTTTGTGATTAATTCTGCCATCTCACAACAACACTGCATGGCCTCAGCCTGCACACGGTAGAACTATTTTAACATCCCATAGCGATGTTCTAGGTATCTTTCTTCCTTTGCAAGGCTGCTCTAGCCACAAAGCAGGAGATATAAGGTTCGCTTGGATGCCTGACCTTATTACTCATCAGAGAAGGAGCCAGAATGGAAAAGAACTGGGGGTCACCTTGGCCACCCTCCCGCCGGCGAGGATTTTCTCTTCAGCATCCCTGACAGACTGCAGCCAGCAGGGACTCACACTCTGCCAGTAACGGGCCCACTGACTCTACTCAAGGACAGCCTCTCCCACTGAAGTATTAAGTGATTCGCCAGAAAGTGCTTCCCCATATTCAGCAGAAACTAGCTCCCTCCTAACCCCCATCACTTGGTAGCTGTGTGATGTCCTAGAACCCCTAAAACAAACCTGACCCTGTTCTACATGACAGCCCTTCAAATAATACTTAATAGCATGTTTTAAAAAATCACTATCCTCCTTAGTTTCCTAATCTATAAAATGAGGACAGTCATTCATACCTCGGAAGGTTTGAGAGAGGATAAACTGAGAAAATATAAGTGCTTACAACAGCACCTGGCATGTGGTAAATACTTAATACAATTTTTGAAAGAATTACTATTAACAATGGTTATTTCTGGGGAGTAGAATTTAAGGAAGGGGGAGAATTTTCATTTTTTATTTTGTGTTTTTCTGAATTGTTTAAATTTTTGTAATAAGTATTACTTCTGTAACTCAAAGAATAAAGATACGGACACTTAAAAATCCACTATCCTGAAGTACTATGCCTTTATTTATCATGTATGTATGGCAGAAAAAACAAGGACAGGGCAGACAGTGGCAGAAACCACAGCCTCTGCCCTCTGTAACCCAATTGATGACCAGCCTATCAGCCAGCTTAGCAGCCTTGCTCATGGCAGGGCGCACCCTGTACAGGATCCAGGTGAGGGATACAAGAGACCTAGATGTGGGTCCTGCCACAGGGCTAGCAGCTGGGTCAGGGTGATAAGAGGAAAAAAACAACCTACATATGATGTAGAGGAAAACAACTGTAAATAAGCAAATGAGCTGAGAAGACTGAAATCTTGAGTTATAGAAGAAAGCTGAAGTGAGTGGAACAAATCCATGAAAAGAGACCCGGGGAAAGGAGAGAGACAAAAGGCCATGCTTATCTAAAGCAGAAAATCCATGACTAGGAAAACTAGGAAATGAGACCTATTAGCTGGTGTAGGACCTGGTGAAGTCCTAAAGAAGCTTTACAACTTAACTGGTGCTAGGGATCCCACTTAACAGACCTTCATGAAACTTAACTCTGACTTCTCTCCCTGGACCTCAGTTTCTTCATCAGTCAAGAGCAGGGCTTCCTGAGTTGCCTTTTAGTTCTAATATTCCATGATTCCCAGCCAGAGCCAAGGAATTGCTGTAAGGCTCCTGTTTCTCAAAGACAATAAGCTTCAGGAAGAGCTACGTCTCATTTCCCCTGGCCCAAACAGGTCCCAGGGAGCTATGGGAAGTTCTGCTAGGGTGTCAGCCAGTCTTGAGGACCATGTGTCAAGCCCAAGAGTCCTGAGTTACATCACCACTTGAAGGACAAGTCAGACTACAGACAAGACTCTAAAAGCAATGGAGAGCCACAGGAAGTCTCAGAGCAGAAAAGGGATGTGACCAGAACAATGTGTTAGAAAGATGCAGTTGTGTGATAGGTTTGGAAGAAGAAAGAATATGGAGGAGGCATGGCTGGACCAGAGCAGTGGCTAGGAAAATGGAGAAGAAAGGGTAAATTTGAGGAGAGATGCTAAAGGAGAACTGATAGAACTTGGTGAAGAAAACTAAGGAGAAAAAAGAATTTGAGATAACAGCAGAGTTCTCACTTCACATTCCTATTGGGATTTGGAAGGATTCCCGTGCCACCAACAGCACAGAGTGGAAAGGGTCATGCCTGGGACGGGGTCTGGGGAAAGGTCCCACGGCATAACTTGCTTGCATCGGAATCATACTTTGCTATTACTAGAGAACTACTGTTCCTGAGCCTACCATCAATCCGGCTGACAAGTTCTTCCAGTGCCTTGACCTTCTTCTGGATCCCTGGTTGTGCAAAGGTGTAGTTATCCTGCAAATGACATAGAGCCTGGGATAAACAGAATGCCAAACAGTCATGCTACCACCCCTTGAGTTCATGGAAACACATTTAAAAGCACAAGCTGTTTTTCCAAAGCCAGTGCCAGTGTTTGGGGAAACAACAGAATCTACAGAACAGCAGAGCATGGGAAAAGCCTAAGAGAGCCCTGCACTGTGGAAGCAAACCACAAGGCCTGGGTGCACAGCAGAAAGGAAGGATATGCTCTAATGACAAAGCCAGGGCAACACGGAGACTTCCTGAGACTCCAGGGGACACCAGACCATTGCCTTTTGAAAGCTGTAAAGCTAATGAGAAAGGTAGAGATGAATGGACCAAAAAGAGGTAGTGCCACGCAGGGGGGCAGGGCTGTCTGATATAGAAGAGCAATTAGGAACGCAAAGGCCCACGGGAACCCCTGGACCCAGGCGTCCCACAAGAGCAGAACCAGCTCACCTGGATCCCATCCAGCAGCTTGCTCATGCACCAAAAGCTGTCGGCTTCGATGCTCCGCAGAATGTCCTGAGACAAGTTGGTCACGTCAAAGTTCTCGACATCCTCTTCTGTAAAACAAAAGGTGAAGAAAGTCCAGAGGTCTTCTCTAGAAAATGGAGAGAGAAAGACAGAGTCTAGTATCTTTGATGGGGTCCTTCAGGCCAGGGAACAGCCAGGCTAACCTGATGCCAAGGAACAAGGGCCGGCCTGACCCCTGCCTCATCAGGTGGGCAATATGTCCCAGCAAAGCTCTTAAGGATCTCATGACAACGTTGAACAGGCCACTTCCCATACCAATTCCACTGGGTCCAATATATCTTTTTCTTCTCCTGCATTTGCTCATTCAATCTGAGAAAAAGATACTTCAGGCCTCACATTCAATGAGCTATACCCAGCCCCCTGGAGATGGTCTGGAAATATTATTTAATTTCAAAAATTCAGTGAGCTGTCTAGCAACTCACCTATAGTGAGAACAGCTAGGATTAGATGGCCCCCATAATTCATATTTAAAGATGGAATCCCCAAATTCTGACATAGCAGACCCACAGCCTCACCACTCAGAAGTGAAGATGAGCTTGTAAAAAAAGATGGCCCAAACGTGTGGTAGCTTCTAGAATTTAATTCCACCAAACTGGTAGTTCCTAAAATGGGTGATTTCTGTAAAACATCAGTCCTAAAGGGTACCGAAGAAAAAAGGGGTTCCATTGACAAAGACAGTCGAGAAATGCTGCATTATATAGCCTCATCTTGGGGAGTCACAAAGATCACAGCGAGCAAAAGGATTTGAGAAATTATAAGAAATTTTCCATTAAGTAAATCTGTTTAACCTTGCTTATCATCCAGCATTTCCCAAAACTCTTAAGTCATGGGACTTCTTTTAAAGAGGACCATCTAGTAGCTCTCATGAAACCCCACACTAAATAACAGGAGTGAGAAGTTGCCTGTCTGGCTGAGATTCAAGTGGGGAGAATAGAAGGAGTCCTCTAGAAACCCAAAGAAGAAAAAGGCCATGTGATGTTTCCTTCCTGCCTCAGAGAGGTGGAAGTACTAAGAAAGGCTCTCTGTGCCTGCCAAGACAGTCTGCCTCAACCCACGGGCCCCTGCAGGCCTGTCAAAGGCCACACACGGAAATGTTCAGGCCCTTGAGTTCTGCGCCCAGGCAGCTACTCTCCTTTGATCTACAAGACCTATTTTGAAAACAGGACATTCACTGCAGCCCCTAGTGCTGCAGACACAGGCAGCCCTCAGAATCCAGCCCTTTCATTTATGAGAATTATTACTAAGACTTACAACTGAACCTCGAGACAACATGTAACGACTCACAGATTATCATCCTGTATAAACAGCATTTTTAAATGGACATCGAGGGCTACAAAAATCCTTTTGGGGAACGTGGGGTACTCTATCAGAAAATCTATGACCTTGGGAAAAACCTAAAGTCAGACTCAAAGTACAGATATAGTTAAGACATGTAAAGTACCTGGCACACAGTAGGTCGATATAGTTTATTTTAGATGAAGTTTATTAGGAATTTGTAATGACATAGAAACATGTTACTCTGTTAAGGAAAAAGAGTAAGGTACAAAATTTATGGTATACTCTCAATTACTGTACATACAATATTTATGTGTTTACATAAGCACAGTAGAAAGACAAAATATATCATGAGGTTTACAGTGCTTATTCCCCAGGTGGTAGAAATAAAGGATTTTATTTTCTTTAAGCTTTACTAGACTTTCCAAAATTCCTACAATAAACATAATTTTTATAGTCAGGAAAAAAATGTATATTATTTTAGAAAAAAGAGCTATAATTGACTACACCTGCCTTTTATCACCAAAAAACAATAAAAAAGATTTTTTTTTTTTTTAAATTTACACGAAGCCTGCAGAAACTAAGACTTTAGATAATATATAAAGGTCCACTTGAGAAATCACACTGAGGAAGAAAAAAACCTTCCAAGAAATATCATTTTATTTTTCCCCTAACTTAAGCACTTATTATGTAATAATGTCTTTGGGGAGTGACCATATCACATCATTCATTAATTTAGTTAAATAATACTGGGCTCTAAGACCCAGCTCAGATTCTTCCTTTTCCTTTTTGCTTCGTATTACATGTCTAAGCTCCTTGAGTGTGTCTGTACATACCTCTAGTTCATTGCCCCACGTGTGCTAGGGACAGGAATCCAGCTGCCTCCAAATCCCACTACCATAAATAATGTCTTGAGGAACTGTCCCGTTTATCCAGTGGAGAACTGCTCTGGGCCACAGGTTCAGGCAGACCTAAACCACAGGTACTGCCAGACTCCGCTCCAGGACCAGACCCACAGCAGTGCATGAGGGGAATGTCATTTCCTTTTCAGAGAGTGCTGCTGCTCATGCAACCATCCTAGGCAGTAGCTCCCTCTTTAAGAGAATAGGGTTGTAAGATAAAAGTGACACCCACAAGGAAGGCTCAGGTCAGAAACCACTCCCACTGCTCATACATATTTCCCAAATGAAGATCCAGAACTCTGGAATAATTTGAATGGTCTTTTCCACCTTGGGCATTCTATAATTCCAGAACTTTGCAGTAGAAATGTCACTGGGAATGGAAATTACACACAATAGGGGAACTAGGGAGAAAGAGCCTGGGTCCCTGAGAACAATGGGGAGCACAGCTGCCATATCAGCCCTGGTGACCTGTGGCCTTTTGTCAGACAGAAGAGCATGTGGTTAAGAGCACAGAGTCTGGAGCTAGACTGTGTAGATCAAATCGTGGCTCCATCACTCACTAACTATGTGACTTTGGGCAAACGATTTTACCTTCTGTGCCTCAATTCCTCATCTATTAAAGTGGTAATATCCTATCAGTGTCATAGGATATTATAAGGATTAAATAAGTTAATATACGAAAAGTGCTATCAACAGTGCCTGGCACAAAATAAGCGTTATGTAAATGTCAGCTAGTATTATTGTTATTAAATGAGGAACAAATAAACTATCTTGTTTCAGCCTCAGTTATTTTGGATTGCTATTTTTCGCAGCCAAATCTAACCTAATTCCAAAATGTACCTTAAAAATAAGTCAATTTTCAAAGTTTCCATTTCCATATTTTGGTCTTAAGGAGGGAGATCCAATGAAGCTTAGTTGGTAAGATGCCACTCTCGATAACTGTACCAATTCCAAACCTTTAGCTGTCCAGGGAGCAAAGGGATCAACAGACAAGATGCTAAACCCTCTTCAGGGGCCTCAAGCTGGGGGCTGTTGTTTCCCCATGTCCTGCTCTTAAGCCTGGCCTGCCCATTATTCCTTTGCTTTCACAGACAGTGGGATAGTTCATCAGCACTTCAGAGGAAGGGAGGAGAGGTTAGTTCTAGTGGTCTGCCTGCTGAGAGGATAAAATTCACACAATCAGTCAAAAACTGTGAGCTAAGTGCACCAGCAAAGAGCAGCAGAGATAGGAAGGCCCAAATGCTCTCTGAAGGGCTTCATTCAGCATAAACAGTCTGTTCAGAAGGATCATTAAATGTCCTACTTGAGAAAATTCAACATATAATTGAGCTGAAATGGAAAACCATGCCAGCAACACAGTCTCAAATGAAGAAAGTGTTTTTTAGTTGTCATTACAGAGCAGCCAGGACTCAAACTGGAGGGAATTAGATTTTAAGGAATATTTTATGGCTATTTTAGGAGTCAAAGCATCTAAAAAAGATGAAAACCCAAAGCTCTTTATAAAAATCAAATTGCCCATTCTGGGCTTTCCAAGAACATACCCATTTATTAGCTGATAAAATGTACTCGAGTGGTAGCTCCTATCGAGGGTTTATTTTTCTGAGAACTCCAAGTCTTAGACCTAAAATCAGCCTCACATATGCCTCAAGAACTCCTCAACAGCTTTGGGAAAAACTGGGTTTTCTTTAAATTGACAAGAGTAACTTGTCCATTCATTGCTCTAGGCATTTCCCAGGAACCATCTGTGATAGTAGGGCAATTTCCAGATTGTGATCTGCTGGGTCAGAATGATTCCGCCTGACTGGCAGGCATGAGAGGATTCAAGGCATCAGACTGCAGACAGCCTTTCTCTTTCACAAAGCCTCTGACTTACCTGATTCCTGTCTTTTTTTTTTTTTTTTTTTAAACTAAACTCATAAGAATACCTTACGTATTTTCTGATCACAAAAGTAAATTGAGAAAAGGAAAATATAAATCTTTTTAGCTATATATCTAAAGAACCTCATAAAATAGAAACTTAACTATTTCATTCAAAACCTAGTTTTAAGAAAAATGTCAAGGAATTCATCTAATTACCTGTATGTAATAGTTTTCCAGTGGTTCGAGTACTATAAAAATATATTGTTGGGTATTATTCATTTAGTATTTTCAGGCAAGTATTTGATGGCAGCAGCTGAGACAGGGTCACTACTGCAAATCTTAGTATGGAGAGGGTAGAGGGGCCCTTTGGCTAATCCCGGCAAAGTCAAACCACCTGACAGAGAAAGGTGAGGTGTGTCGGCCTCTCCCAGGGAATTTAGAGGAAAGATTTCTTCTGAGGTTCCTACAGAGCAGAGACCCCATGGGAGATGGTTCTGTTTCATGAAGACCATGTTCCAGACTGTGTGAGAGGAGACGTACTGTTTCAAAAAGAGAAGCAGCTGACCATGATACTGTGCCTGTCAATCATGGTAGTGACTAAAAGGTAAATATTAACTCAGAATACATGAACTCTGGCTATACACTACTCAGAGGAGGGTAGCCTGGGTATACACATGTCAAGATACCCTGGGTAAAATTAATTTTAAAAACAACATATCACCAAATTTTCTTTATTTTGCACAGGTTCCTGTATTACTTTTACTTTTATTTCGCAAATGTTAGTGGCTGCTGGTTAACTCGGCCTCATGGCACTGGCTGTAGTACCTCAGGTTATATGAGCCCAAACTATATGAGTATTCAGGTTATGGGGGCAAAGAAACGGCAGGTCCAGAACACACTTAAACTTTCTAGGACCTGCCCAAAGACCACCCACAGAGCCAGGCAGCATATCAACAAGACAATGTGTGTATCAACAAGCTCTGGGAAGTCTGGGTCCCCTAATGCCAATGTCAGATGCCCACAGGCTCCTCATCTAGGCTCAAACATCTTGAATATGTTGACTACCTCAATTTCTCCTCTGTTGTAATTTCTCACTTATACTTGGGGTCAGATGAGAGAAAGCAAATGAGCCAGTTAGCAAGCATGCACATGCCACTTGTGCCAGGGAGAGAGCAGGCTGTCTTATAATCCTAGAGATGACAAGCCACAACTTGACTTTGGAGAACTTACCTCCTAAAATGATAGCAAATTCAGCACTGGACATCCCATCATGCACATACTACTCTCAAAAGTGTCAGCTGAAAGTAGCTCAGCTCAGCACTCTGACTGGGCTTTCTCCATACATATGTCTACTACTGGGAAGAGCCTCAAATATTCCTCAACTGCCTATTACATATGAGGCTGCTTCATCTGTGAAGACGGGGCCTGGAGGCATCTTGAGGACGGGGTTAGAGTTCCAAGTAGGATGAGTGCTAAAAAATTCAGCAGCAGCCCCATTCCCCAATTCCCTCCAAATTAACAGCATTAAAATGGAAATGGAATATCTCCACTATACGATTCAGTTTATATAAAGTTTAGAGATAGGCAAAACTAATCAAGGTTTTAGAAGTCAGTAAAATAGTTAACCTTGCTCGGGAGAAGGAGAGGGACTAGAAGGGAACACAAATGTTCCATATCTTGATACAGGGGCTGTTATTTAGGGGAAATTTATCAAACTGTGCATGTATATGTACTTTAAAAATAAATGTTATACTTTAATGTAAAATTTACATTTTAAAAAGGAATGTCTTAAGAAAATAATGAAAACCCACCATTACTATAGAAGTCTGTCCAGTTTCATCTTTGGCTTCCACACCTCGCCACACAAGGAAGAACAGGGTTGGCAGGACAGACACCACATGCAAACAATTGGATCTGAGGTGGAGAACGAAGCCTCCCAGGAACAGAGAGCATGGAGCTGGAGTATAATCCACAACAGCCCAGGAGCAAGACGTGTGACAGGGTCCGTGGTATCTGGGTATGTGGGGCATTATTAACAACTCCTTTTCTCTGAAAATCTGAGTGTTAACTATCAAAAATTAACAGCATGGCTTGCCTCTTTGCCTCCTTCAGAACTTTGCTCAAACATCCTCTTCTCAGGGTGACCCTGATTCACCACCCTGTTTAAAACCTGTTCCTGCTCCCACTCTTACCAACATCTCTGTCTTCCTTTCCTGCTTCATTTTTATCCATGGCACTTAATCACTATAAGCTTTCATTTTCCCTGAATGAATAACTACAATTAAAAGGCAGAGATATCCAGGAAATAGTTATGGTCGTATCCGCAGTGCCTAGAGTAGTGCCTAGCATAGTACAGGTGCTCAATAAATACCGGCTGATAAGTGGTGGCATTCCATCTCCATCCCTTAGAAGAGACAGAACTTTTGGCTAACTCAGCACACTATCAGAATACTGTAATTCACTGCCCTCCAGTGGCCATGCCCAGTAAAACCATACTAATTCCTGGGTATCTTGCAAGTTATGACAAACTTTTCATTCTCTCATTCATCTAGACATGTAGAATGTGTATTCTGGACACCATAATGAAGGCTCTTGGAATATGAAGGTGTTTAAAATAGTCTCTGGCTTCAAAGAATCATACAGTCTGGTGGCAGAGGGCAGGATGGAAACACAAAATAATTGGTGGTGTGGTAAAGTTCTACAAAAGAAATAAATGTACTGTGTTATGGAAAGAGTACTACTGGGATGATGGGGGCAGGCTTCCAGAAGGAAGCGGAGTCTTAAAGAATGTACAAGGACTAGCTTAGGGGATAAAGAGATGGTGCAGGATAAGGCTTTAGATTTAAAATTAAAATATCAATTTTGGATTGCTGAGTTTAAGAGGTGAGGCAGGGCATAAATCACAGAGGGCCTTGAACAACAAGCTAGAGAACCTGGACATTTTAATCTGTAAATGATGAGATGCCACTGAAGGGTTATAAGCAGAGGAACTCCATGGGCAAGTCTGTGTTTAAATGGTGTGGAAGATAGGTTTGAAGGAGATAAAACCAGAGATGAGAAAACATATTTAGCCATTTCAGCAATCCAGGCCTGACCCAGGGCAGTCATAGGATGGAGAGGAAAGCAAATTCAAGAAATATTTAGGACATAAAATCATGAGAGCTTTGTAAGTGATTGGATATGGAAGAGAAAAAGGAATCATGAACAATTCTTAGCATTTCTGACTTAAGTGACAGAAAATGCTGCTGAGAGAAAAGGGTGACTGGGTATAGGGAGGAGAGAAGTTGATCAAACACTGAGTCTCAGGAGCCCAGAGATAGCACGGTCTACCAGTTGTCCACAAATAACTGTTCCCCTTCCTCCTTGGTGATAAGAACCCAAAGGGTACTGGCCACCTGGGATAGAGACTGTGTTTTCCAACCTCACTTGCAGATAGTTATGGCCATAAACCTAAGTTCAGAGACAAACCCAAGTCATGTACTTCAGAAGTGTCCTTAAACGGAAGGAGTATGCCTTCCTCCTTTTCCTCTTCCATACTTGCTAGAATATCGACGTGATTGCTTGATTGGTAGAATAACAAGAGAAAGGAGCCTGGACCCCTGATATCTTGGAGCAGCATGCAAGCTCTGTACTGCTTACCTTTTGACTTTTAACACGAGAGAAATAAGCTTTTCTCTATTGCTTGAGGTAAGTGAGGTATTTAGGGTTCCCTGTCACATGCAGCCAATCCCCATTGATCATCTATGAAAAGTGGAAATGACACATAGGAAAATAGATACATGAGTAGGAGGAATAGGAAAGCCTTCCCTTCTGAGAGCTCCAGTGCCGCTGTGCTTCAAAACAGAACCTGAAAAGAAAATCCTACTGTACTGCTTCACGCAGAGGAGAAGAGCGAGAGTTACTTGATACTTCGTGTTCCATTTGTAATAAAAGAAATCACCAGGCACCATTTTTCTGAAAATGTGACGTCAGGAGCCTCACTCTTCTGCATGATTTCCTCACATGTGTCGCTTAAATAGCTGCTGTTAAGCAGTTTATTTGGGAGATGACCTCACTATCAATTACATTTGACTGTAATATGCTCAGAGCCAGATGAATAATACTGTCTAAGCCCAAAAGGTTGTGATTAGAGGCTAGAGGTATTCTGCAGTCTCAGGGATCACAGTCCAGAGGCTCTTTCTCCCCAGGGGTGACCCACTAGTACCATCACCCCTGGACCCAGACACGCTGGCTTATCCACAGAGGACCCACTTCTATATCAGCAGCTGGCTTCAGCAGAAGCTGCTTGGGGGCTAGGCTAGCTAGAGACAACTTCTATCAACTCAGAGGGGAGTCACTGGGATCTCCCTGTTTTCAACTATTTTATAACAAACATGACACAAAACATGAAGCAAGTTCAGGTACTACTTTATAAAAGTGATAGAGAACAGAGGAGGGAGGACAAAAGAAAGAGGCCAAACAATGTCCCAGTGGCATATGGATCCCACAAATCTACTAGGCTAGATCCTCCATGCTATAGTTCAGGGAGATGGGGGGTGGAGTAAGGCTGCCTAGTGAGTGAGACCTGCCAAGATGCCGAGGGCAACTGCCTGGCCCGTTCCATGGGCAAAAGATACCTGAGGCTTCCCACACTAGGGAGCATCGCATGAGAGAAGTCATAGCAAAACACCCTTCATAGCAGCTGCCTTATGGTACCATTAAAAAAAAGGGGGTGGGGGGTGGGAAGAAGCATTATTACTCAGACAAGAGACTTGTTGTTGAAGGCCTCAATCTTGACACATGCTACAACATGGATGAAACTCAAAAATATATTAAGCGAATTGTATTTAAATAATGGCTCCCAAACCTTTTGGCCATCTGAGCTTGGGCAAGTTATTTAACCTTTCTAATCCTCAATTTGTTTATCTATAAAATGCAGATAATGATAGTATCTACTTCAGAGGATTATTGTGAGGATTAAATAAAATAATGATTAACAAGGCTTTAGCCCACACATGGTAAGCACTCCTGTGTAAATAAATAGTAGCTATTATTATTTTGTTATTACCCCTCCATAAAGTGAAGACCGATAACCATCTAAGAGGCTCAGAGGTGTTCTCCAGGTACTAATCGCACATTCATATTCTTAGGCTAGACATGTAGAGATGGATAAACCTGCCTTGCTAAGATTTCTAATTGTCCATTCCTGACGTTTCATCCACAACCTGTATGCTCTGGAAGACTCACTGCATATTTAAGAGGTGGCCTGTTGTTCAGCAAACAGAGCATCTTCCTTGGATGCAAAGAATCACAGAGCCTAAGGAGTAAATTAACAGATAAAACATTAACATTGCTCTAAATGCAAAGGCCTTCTGGGATTTACCTGTCTTTACTTTACAAAAATAGAGTAAATACTATGTACTCTGTTTTAAGGATAATACTAAGAGCTGAACGTTTATGTATTAGAATACTAAATCACAAACTTGTCTTTTAAAAACTTAGTCACAGCTTACCCTTAGGTTTTCCTGTTGGAACTGCTGTGTAATGACTATGTTTAGAAAAGATAGTCTGATAAAAATGAATTAAACATAAAAAAGGTATATACTAAATGAAGGAAGCAAGACACAAAAGGCCACATATTGTATGATTCTATTTTTATGAAATGTCCAGAAAAGGCAAATCCATGGAGACATAAAGTGGATTAGCAGTTGCCTAGGTGGCAGAGGGGATTGGGAGGCTTGGAGTTGATGGCTAAGAGGTACAGGGTTTCTGTTTGGGGTTATAAAAATATTCTAAATGATTGTGGTAATGGTTCACAATTCTATAAATTCAAAAGACTAAAAACTATTGAATTGTATGTTTTAAATGTGTGAACTGTATAGTATCTGTTACATCTAAATAAAGCTGCTACCAAAAAAAAAAAAAAACCCCCACAAAACTTAATTTATAAATTTACTGCAACTCCAATAAAAATGCCAAGGGTTCCCTATCTCCTGAATTTGGCAAGTTAACTCTATAAAGTTCATCCAGAGGAAGAGACAAGACAATTTTTCAGAAAGGGTGATGAAAAAGTCTGACTCTGGAATAATAATAAAACATGCCATTAAGCTAAACAATCCAAGCCATGTGTTACGTGAATAGAAATGGAGATAAACAGAATAGAAATAAGTAGAACCATGTAAATAAAGGAATTTATATTATATTATGAAGAGAGATTTCACATCAGGGAAAAACAGATATACTATTTATAAACAAAGAAAAATAGTATACGCAGCTCTATCCACACACAGGAAAAGGTCAACCATAGTAGTTATCTCTGGTTGGGGGATGGAAGTGGGGTAATAACACTTCTAAATTGTTTTGATTTTTAAAATGAGCATGTACTTCTACTGCAATTTTTTTTAAGGGAAGGAGCAATAAGAAATATACTGCCTACTTTGGAGCAGAGAATGGAGTAGAGGGAGGTCCATGGACATGGATCTATGATGACATACCACCAAGTCATATAAAGAGCACAAGTATTAAGGCCAAAAGACCTGGGTTTGAGTTTAGAAAGCCCATTAAATATTTGAGGCTTGGATTTCTCACCTGTAAAATGGGTTGATACATATACCTTAAAGAAATATTGAGGCCTACTAAATGAAATCAGGTATGTCAATGTAGTTTGCAAATGGTAAAGTGCTTTAAAAAATCTGGGTATTTTTAAAGGTATTACTGCTTGGTATGGCAAAGCCTTAGGTTGAAAACCAGAAAAACAAGGGCTAACACTACAAAGTTCAAAGGGAAAGCAGAGATGGATGAGAACTAATGAGACTGATCAACCGACTAGAATGTGTGGACCTGATTTGGACCTGATTTGGACCTGATTCAAACTGTTAAATATATTTATGAGAATCAGGAAAATTTGAATACTGTTGCATGAGATTAAATTAAGGTGCTATTACTATCTTTTAGATGTAATAATCACATTACGGCTGTGGGTTTCTTTAAATATTATTTTCTAGAGATACATATAGAAATATTTATGAATCAAATTATATAATGCCTGATATTGAGATTTGCTCCCAAATAATTCACAAAGTTGAGGGGGTGGAACATGGATAGAGGTATAGATGAAACAAGACTGGCGGCTGAAGTTGGGTGATAAGTAGTAAGGATTTATAGTATTATTTTTTCTACTTTTACATATGTTGGAAACTTCACATAATTAAAAGTTTTATGAAAAATGAATGGGCCTCACCTTCCTAGGTCTAGGAGAAGGTAATCTGAAGTCTGTTAGAGGGAAAACTGAGTGCAGCCTTGCCATTAAGGGCTTCCTCGCTAGGAAGGGCAGAGAAGCCCACACTACACTGCATAAAGTTGTGGGTCAGCAGGTGGAGCTGACAAACCAAATATCAAGATCAGAATGAGTCACATCTATCAAAGAAAGGCACAGGGCTTGGTGGGGCTGATGGGGTTGAGGAAGTAATGGGACAGACGCCTATAGAAAGTAAAGAGAATTTTGGTATAAAATATAAATGGCAACTAACAAGATAATTAAATATCCAACTAGAATTGCAGCTGCTAAAGATTATTTTTAACCAGCATAATACTGTTAACAAGATTTCATGCTGACATTTAGACTTCAAATGTAGATTAATGAATAGATTAATACCTTTCTAGGCTCATCCTTTAATACCACTTTACAAAAGTGCTATTGCGAAAAACAACCCAAATCCCAAAAGATTAGCTGCACTGTTCTTAATAAAATTAAACACACAGAATTAAGCTGCCTCCAAAAGTTGACCTATTAATGTGAGGGGCAAATAAAAAGTTCTCTAGCAAAAGCTTTACTTATATGCTTTCAGTAGCTAAATTTTCACTGGTCTCGCTTTTGCTTAGGGTCACCTGATATGGTTGGCAAGACCTTCCACCCTTACTCTCAGTTTTGCCCTGGTTGCTGCCACTTAAGGGGAACAAAGGATGATGTCATTCAGTTGCTTTACTTTTTGAGACTGCCTCATGAAAGATCAAAACACCATCCCTTTGAGCCCCATCAGAAAACCTGAATGAGATGACTCGAGTGAGACATTTCTTACGCCCTCTGCCTTCAAGGATCTCTACTCTAGTCCACTTCTCATTACCCTCCTACCCCCTGCAATGGCTTCTTTCACAAACCACAATAATCCACCACCCCCAGAGTCTAAAGAAAAGGTTCCTAGCTCTGCCACTAATAAGAAGACGGGGAATCTTATAACCCATCTGTGAAATGAGGGGATTAGATGAATGGTTTTCTAAGACTCTTTTCAATGTTCTGATTCCCACATGAGCCTCTCCTTAACTAAGTGAACAAAGCATTAGGCCATGACAGATGGGTTTTCCTGTGAATCTTGAAGCATACATGGTTAAGGAAACCAAAAAGAAGTGGAAGATCTTCAAATCCTTTTAAGACTCTGCCTAATTTAGACCTGGCCAAAGGAAGAGGTGAGGCTGTAAGAAAACCTAACTGCCGCCATGACATCAAATCACTCTATCTAAAGTGACAAGAACCCAGTGGGGTAAGAGGTAAAGGAGGAGGAGGAGAAATCAGGTGCTGGAGTTCTCCTTGGTCCATTTCGTTACCTCCAATGTGAGTTGGATTCTGGTGCCACAACCTTTCCTCCTCTACAAGTCCATATCCCGCTCCTAAGATACAGCACGTAAACTGAAGTGGGAAGGCCTGATGTACGATCTAAAATTTCTGTGTTTCGACAAGTTCAAAATAATCCTAAAATAACTTCAAATCAACCGTCAAACCATCTGTTCATGGCAGAATATATCAATTTGGTCACTCATGTGACAAAGCAGGTCTTTTTAAGTGAGATCAGTGACCATCTCAAGAGATAAATTCCAGGCTGCTACCACTGTTAAAATAGGTTTAGCTGTGTACTCTAAAGCCATTATCCGTTTTCAGCAAGATGTGCCTACTGGCTGCACTCTTGGGAAAAACAAACAGACCAAACATAAGAGCAATAGCTTGTTCAACTTGGTACTCATGCTTCTTACCCACATATTCTGAGAGGAAGACGACAAAGAACGGAGTGACCAGGTCATTAATTCCCTGGACATACCCACTGGCAGGGTGTCGGATGGCCCAAATAAATAGAATTCTTTCGAAGATCTAGGAAAATGAGAAAGAAAGAAGACATGACTGTTAGACCATGGGGATACACTCCCTCCCTCCATTTACCTACCTCACAATTTATCCCAAGATTGCTGCAGAATTTCTAGAAAAAATTTTTAAAATACCACGGACAAAGGAAGTATACAAATATAAAAAGTTTCTAAGATGCTAACTGTTTTTAAGCAGGGGGGGTAGGTATTTCTTGCCCTTTATTTATCTTTTCAATATCTAGTCATTGCGATATAAAATTGGGAAAAGGATGGTGACACAAACAGCTTGAAAAAAGGTTTGCAATGGATGTCACTAATTCAGGATGTCTTTTGTAGATACTGTTTCTTTATTTCCTGTGATACTTTTTCTAAATCTCTTTTTGTCATTACAGGATTTAGAGAAGAAATAGCTTCTCTATCACCCTCTCCTTTCTCCCTGCTGAGACGGAAGAGATCTAGATCTAGATTTAGTTCTAGCCTAGCTTAACTTGAAGCTAGTGACAGACTACAAAATACAGGAAGTCACTTCATATACCAGGATGCAACCCAGACATTTGCTGGGGATAGGAAGTCAAATAAGCCAAATCCCATGACTGTTACAGCTGGGACTCTGAAAAGAGAAATCAGCCAGGGCCTCCATGGGAAAGCTTCTGGGGTTAAGTATGTCAGCTACAAAGGGACAGAGGCTTAGAATGGGGAGAAAGATTGTTATGGTCCCTTTGCAGAATCTGGCCCTGTCCCACTCAACTACATTCCCCTCTGCTTTCATTAGGTCCTCTGAGCTTTCCCCCCATCCTCTTTCAATCTGATAATACTCATTCCCTGGCTTCATCCTGCTGACCACAATTCTTGGGTCAAACATAACTGCTTCATATCTCTGTGAACCACACCAGAAGGGTAGCACAGATGATAATGACTATGTGCAGAGGGACAGGAGATTACAGAGCCTCCACAGCATATGGGCTTTGCAGAGCCCCAACCAATTGGTTCTGACGGCAGACTGAAGAGGACCTCTCCGTGGTCAGGTGAAGGGGAAAAAAAAGCTCCCAGGGAGAACAGTAAAAAAGTAAATGGCTGTATGGTTTTGGAGTTGGTTAGCTAGTGTAGGAGAGAAACAAAGAATCTAAAGACACATTAAAAGACCTGTGTTGAGTCTGCCTTCCAGCTGGCAAAGAGCTGACAAACACTCCCAGTGGCAACACTCCTGCCCTTCCAGGCAGTGAAAACAAAACCCTGTCTAGGAGGAGCTGGCCTGTCTCCATTAGACTTGCCCACTTGTTCTCTGGGGCTGAGGGAAGGGCTTGGTGTCCTCATTTGTATTAGACCTGCTGCTCTAATGGGGCCCTCCTACATTCTTTCCACTCTACTGCTAAATGACCTCTCCTGCCCTTGAAACTATAGCTCAAGCTAGACCTTCCATATTCAGGAAGATCTTAAGGATTCTCCCCCAACTCTGTCTCCTCACACCTCCTGTGGCCTATGTCTGTCTGGATGTCTCTTTTAGAAGCTCCTCTAGGTCAGTCCTTCTAAAGGACTTGCCAGGGCTTCTACGCCATACTATGAATACACAAATCCTTGGTGACTGGCTTTAACGATGGCCAAGGGCATGGAAGATAGCCGTTCAGAATCAGGAGATCTGCAATAAACCCGCTCTACTAAGGATGGGACAACATAGATAAACTCACCCTGTACAAATGAAGACACCAAAGAGATGGAAATTAAATAGCACCAAGACTGGTTACCAGAGGAGACCATGGAATCTTCCTACAGAAAAAATCTGGGATAATTTTTGCCTTGCAGAGAGGAGAGGACAGGATAATACCAGAAGGCTTTTCTATACCTCTTCTCCTAGTGTGAGTAATTCTGACTTACTGTAGTTAATGCTCAAGTATCTTTCAGATTTGCAAAGAAAGTCTTTCAATATTCAGAGTTACTTAATTCTCTGCTCCTTGGTTGGTATTTTACATCTGCTATGGAAATGTGATTCAAGAAAAATTGGAAAGCCTATAGTTTGATTTTCCTTCTTTGTATTCAGGTTCCACTACTAGAAGATTTTTAAACAAACTACTTTCCTTTTCTCCGAGTTTAGAGTAAGCTCGCACAGGTTAAAGTACCTGAACATCTCCAACTTAAAATGGGAAATAAACAGGGCTGAGCTATGAGAAACTGTATGGAAAACAGAGGGATCCTATATGGGTTTTTAGCTTCCTTTGAGCTGACTCTTATAGGTAAAATAATGATGTCACCCTCAAAAATCTCTTAATGCTATTGATAAGTCATGAGGGATCCCACCAATAGAGACATCTATAATTAAACAGAATTATGAACATAATCTAAAGTCAATAAAAATTATTTTGAGCATTTTTACTGCCATCCCTATTATGAGGATTCCTGAAAGTGGAATTCAAAGAGCACCTAAACCCCGTACCCTAGCTACTATGAAGCTGCTACAATCTCAAGGAGTTTATATGCCTAATCTCAAGGAGTTTACGGTGACTGCTTGGACAAAAGATAACAGTCTCACTGAAACTTTCCATGTGCTTCACTAACTTGTTAGGTCTCAACGTATCATTACTAATTTATCTTCTGGGTATATAACCAAAAGAATTTAAAATAGGGGCTCAAACATGTTTGCCTGCCTATGTTTACGGCAGCATTATTCACAATACCCAAGGAAGCAACCCAACTGTCTATTGCTAGATGAATAGATGAAAAGAATTTCAGTTTGGAAAGATAAAAAGTTCTAGAGATGGATGGTGGTGATGGTTGCACAACAATGTGAATGTACGTATATTTACCATGATAAAAGAAAAATCCTTATCCCAGCTTGATAAAGTAGAGTAAACACAGGACAAGGAATTTTAAGATGTGGGTTCTCGTCTTTATCCTGTCACCGGGTAGCCTCAAAACTCTGGGCAAGTCCCTTAACCTCTCAAGACACTACTCAACCCACAGGTTTGTTATGAAGGTCAAAGGAGAATGCACAAGAAAGTGCTCTGAAGGGACCAAAGCTCCATATCAGGTTCTGTCATGATAAGCCATAAAGCTGCCCGTGGTGGGAGGGGAAGGCTCCAGCACTTATCCACGCAGGACAGGTGCCTCAGAGGTACGAGGGGAGAAGGGCCGAGAAGATTAAGTACTTCCCTCACCTCCTGTACAAGTGGTTGCTGGAACAATGGAATGAGAGGATTCGTCCTTGGAATGTCAATGTGAATCTGAAAAAGAGAAGCCATGTCCAAAAACACAAATGCCAGTTTGTTCTTTTGAGAAGTTATTTTCTTAATAAGAACTAAGAAACAAGGGCGTAAGAGTGAGAGCACAATTTATCTTTAGAAAGAACTGACATACAAAAAAAGTCTAGTTAAACCTACCAGTCCATCTGGAATATGCTTCAATGATAGCAATAGCTTATTGAACAGTGAAGAAACCTCCCCGCAAATAAACACTAATCTCAAAAAACAATAGGCGTCAAGTCACAACCTAAGAGAATCACTTGCTTTTTCCTATTGCTCTGAAGTCTATTTCGCTTGGAGCTGGTGCTTCCTCAACAGTTATAATCAAAATATCCACCCCTTTTCCCAAATCTTACTCATCATCTTTTAGTTTCCAAGAACTAAAAGAGTTCTGATGGCTGCAAAAATGTGCCTGGACAGAGAACCAGAGAAGAACCTGCTCATGAAATCATGACGTGTAAGAAGTGGGGAAAAACCGGGGAGCTAACCTTCAGCAATTGGCACTGAAGTTCTGACTTCTGTTACCAAAGAGGTCATTATACTTGGTTTTGGCCTCGGGATTTCCCAATGCCCAGTCTAATACTAAAAACTGTCAGCAGTGGCAGAGGTTACTTCAGCTCTTAAGGCTTGTTGCAGACAGCTCCCTCCCCCAGTCTTTTCCCCTCTTCTGCAACCACCAGACTCCTCTTCTCCCCCCTCCACTTTTCCATAGGCCGTGAGGACCACTGTGAGCAATAATGGAACATTTCTGCCAAGGCTGCTGATGGCTACAGCTCCTGCAGACAGACAGACAGGGATGAACAGGCACTGCAGCTGCCAGAAGGACACACTGATGTCACAGTCCAGAGGGACTGGACCACTCCTGAGTGAACTCATCTTTCATCTTGTGTCCCATTCCCCTTACTACTTGCAGTGAGGCCTGTGAAACAATAGTGTTGGCATCATCCAGAAGTTCGTTAGAAGTGAAGGTCTCACCCCGGATCTACTGAATTAGAATCTGCATTTTATCATAACCCTTAGGTGGGATTTTCTCAAAATCCTAGGTGATTTACGTGCACATTAAACTGTGAAAAGCACTGCCACTGCCCAGTAGGGAAAAGAAGCCTACTTTAAATGGCTAAAATCAGAGCTACTGAATTAGAAAGAGGGGAAACAGTGCTGAGAATAATTTTTTTCCAGACCCCCGAGAATAAATTTAGTTTATTATATCTACTTCATGTACCCCCAAGAATAAATTTAGTTCCTAACCAGCACACCATTGCTTGAAGACTTGGAAAATCTGTACCCCGATAATATTTTCAGGGGATACACCTTAAGATTATGAATAGTAAGCAAAAAGGCAGCAGGTGATGACTGTACCTGTCTGTAGGTATCCTGGTGATGTTCCTCATTTCGAGAGTCATAATACTGCTCAATGAAGCCAAAATATTCCTCTCGCTTCCGCTGCAGGGTCAACTTCCGCCTCTCGGTGTTGGCTGGGAGATAGCCCTATAGACAGGACTGCTAGTCAGATGGGGACAGATATTGGTTGGATGAATCCTTAATTTTTACTTTAGCCTGAATAGTGACTTGGAAACTATCAAAGGAACAGAAGGAAAACTGCCAAGAGGACAAGGGTAAATCCCTTTTTGGTTCTGACCATCCAGTGTTTGCCCTTTCCTCATTCAATGAGATCCACATGTGGGCAGATGAGCCAAAGCCAATTTTCCCAGGGTTATTTATTCTTGTAGCCCTGCTCTGCGCTTGGAGCTTGTACCGCTGGGGAACACTCCAGAGCTCCCAGAGTTGGCACGGTAGAGCAGTGTATGTAGGTCAGTTGGAGGGAACTGGACCCAAAAGTCAGCACCTCTGAGGGCTGCATGTGTGTAAGACACTACTTCTGAGAACCACAAACAGATGGCCAACTCTACAGCACATCTCAGTGATGTGCCATATAAGTTTGTGCTGGCTACCTGTTCTTTTCCATGGTAACAGTCAGAATTACCAGCTTAGGGAGCTGCATGAAATCTGTGACATAGCAGCTACAATGCCCAGACAAAGAATTGGCAGCAGCTTCCCTCCTAGCCAAAGCTCCAGGCCAACTTTCATTCTTGTTCTTGGTCTAGATCCCACTCTCAATTCTTATATCTCCTGTTCCGTTCTCACCAAATCTACTCTTAATAGCATTCAAACTTATTAGAAGTGGCAGAGGCAATGATTACATGGTTGCAAGATTGAGGGTGGGAAGCAGTCAGGAGAGAGAGAGACACTTCCTCTTGCAGACAGCTATGGAACACATTCCATAGCGAGTGCCTGGAGGGCAGGGACTGTGGTTTATTCATTTTTGTATACCCTCCCGGTCCCTGGCACCATTCCTGGCAAACAGCAGGCCCTCAATAAATCCTTACTAGGTGACTGAATGAATTTCACAGGTTTAGGAAATCCAAGTGTTCCCAAAGCAGTGGCTGGCACCGTGCTCTGTACTCAGGGAACGTGAGACTAGTGCAGACTTCCCAGGGAGGCCCATTTATCAACTCTTTGCAGCTGCAATGTGAGTTTCAACCACTTTGTTTATTCCTATTGACAAAGGAGTGAAATGCGGGGACAGTGGGAGCTTGCCCAAACAAGCGCTGGGATCACCCTGCCTCACTATATCCTTCCTCCTCGGTGGTGAGAAAGTGAGATTGTGACTGTAGCAACAAAGTTGTGCTCTTCTACATGTGTGAGAATAAACTCTCAAGAATGTGTTTCTTTATGCACAGAAATAGGACTATAGTCCCACAGTTCTGTCATATCCGCTAGGACCACAGAAGTCTATGGAGTAAGACTAATGTGCCCGGACTAACCTCATCAGGTAAGAAGGGCTGTGTGAGCTCATGCTTCTCTACAGAGTAGGTAGAACTCACCGACAGGAGTCTCCAGGTTACAGGTCGAACCTCCCTGGGAACCCCTGGCCAGCTACACTTCCTCAGTTCATCTGCAAACAGATAACAGCTTCGTTGAATTTAGCTCTTCCTACAAACGCCCTAAAACAAACCTTAGCCGGCACTTTCTGATGCCTCCCACTGTTCAAGTTAGATGATCACCACCATCACCACAAACACCACCACCAGCTACTGACAAGCACAGGGAAAAGCCCAAAACAACAGTTCTGAGCAGTGAAGTGCCAAGGACAGGGCTCTGCAGTAGTGATCCAGTCAGCTCAGAGATTAGAGGGGAAGAGAAAGACCAGTGGGTATGGATTTCAGTAAGAATCACCTTGAGGTGGGGAAACCAATGCCAGAATAGTTGCACTATGGTCTACCGGCCACAGGACCCAGTTCCACCTAATTTGGACCCTAATTTCTAGTAACATACTTCTGACTTAATACCTGCATGTCACTGCAATGGGCACCAGATCAGGAGATGCTGGAAAAGTAAAAGAAGGAAGAATAAAGAGCAATAGCTTCCAGATCTCTGAGAATTCCAGTCACCAAGAAGTCCTATCTTAGCCAGGGCTCAGGGGGACTCACCTAAGTCAGTGTTGTGGCTGGAGAGAAGCTGACGAAATTTCTCTAGGCGGGTTTTCTCCCGGACAGTCATGGGCGGTGCCCCAGAAGCGTTCTGGTCAGAAATCCGGGCAACAAGAGGGATGATGGGTCGGAGAGGGAGTGACTGCTGTTTGTGGAGTGTGTTCCTCAGGCAGGTATCACCTAGGATAATTTGAAAGAGAAAGAGAACATCCTGAGTGAAGAGCATGGAATCTGAGAACCCTTAAACCTGACTGTTCAGTACCAGTCTCTCCTCCCACCAGAGCTGCAGCTAACAGTTTGTGCTCTGCCTGAAGGTGCCCAGCTGAGGGGCAGCCAGGGAATGGAAACACAGCTATCCTCCACTCATCTGCCCAGAGGACAGGCTGCATTTTATCATACATACCAAGACGCCTTATGTGCTCACGGAGACTCAGATGCTACAGCATCTCTGAGTACTTTTTTGGCGACTCCAGAGGTCAATTGAATATTTTCTTTCTACCCCAACCTGGACCTTTTCTCGGTGCTTAATAGTGCGTTTGGTAGCAACGTAATCTAAGGCCATGTTTGCCTTCCCTTTTCACATCACAGAGCACATAAGAAACGATGATACTACAAGGAGCACTGCAATAAAAGGAGGTGGCTGCTCTTCTGAAGCCCCAGGCCCTTCCCTGCTACCCAAAGGGCTGAGAAGATCAATACTCCTGGCCCAGTTCTAACCTGCTCTTGGTACCCTGCGCATTGGAAGAGAAGCTCTGGCTGCAGTTCTGTGCTTCTACATTTCCCACCAAATGAATGAGCTTTTAATTCTTCTGGGATATGACTAAAATAACAGGAACACTGATTCAAGCTGAACTCTATGTCTGGTTCTAGACATTTCTAAACTAGATAGTAGATAGGAGAAATGAGCAGTATAGGACTAACATTTATTGAGTGCTTACTACGTATAAGGTCACATTTATGTATTTCTCATTTGATCCTTACAACACATGGTAAGAATTTACTACTATTTTACAGATGAGGAAACTGCAGCTCAGAGAGGTTAAGTAATTTTCAAAGAGGAGCCAAGAGGCCACCTTAGATCATTCTGACTCCAAAACCCTTATTTTACCACCCCAAACAAAACTCAGTTTTAAATTCTGCCTTTTCATGACTGTTTCATATTCTTTATATATCTGGGCCTTAAAAAGTAGTAGTCACAATAAGAATTAAACAGTGATGACTGAAAGACCAGCACAACTAGAAGGTTTACAGAAACAACTGCCACAGGGTCCGTGGTGGGGATGCCTAGCATAACCACAGGCCTAGAAAATGCAGACCACACACTGCAGAGCTGAGACTGATGTGTACCTCTGATATCAGTGATTAACACACAGATGTTCACAGGAGGAAACCTCATAAAGGGGAATGCTTTGGCAGTCCTGGCTGCACAAGGGCAGCTTATTACTGATCGTGGAGGGGTCTTCCTCACACTGACACCCTCTAGAGACCCACAATCTGGTACATACACACTTTCCATAGCCTGTGGCTGTGGTCAACTGGTCAATTAACACTGAATGTCTGCCTGGGCAGGGCACTGAAGGTTCAAGTTGGAGCCCAAATCAGTGATAGAAAGTGGCTGTGGAAGGATTTTAAAGGCCTTACGGCATAATTTTGTGATCAGATGCTTAGTCTGAAACTGAAAAAGAAGTTCTCTTAGAACACGAGCTAGGATATACTCCAGGGCTCTGACATTCTGCTACTTTCTTTTCACTCTTTACCAGTCAGCTGTTTTAACTTTCATTAGAATGAAGACACTTTCTTCTCTAGCTCAGAATAACTGGCTCCCATAAAACCCTTTAGGGCAACATTAAATATAGCAACACATATTTCAAAGAGTACACTAAGAGTCCCCAAACATCTGATAAAGCCACCATCACCTCAAACGGCTACTGAAGCCAGTTTCCTGAACAGACACAGAAGGGGCATCTCCTCCTGCTACACCCAACCTGATTGATAGGCAGGGAGCTGTGACACCGGGCCCTCAGGCACATGTTGCTCCATCACTCAAGAATAGGAAAAAGGCAACCTTATGCTGGGGGCTGTTCCCCATGGCTGAGGAGGCTAACTAACAATGCCAAATGTTTGTGAAATTCAACTACTAACAACTTTAAATGCATTGGTCAATACTCTTTAACCTGACCAGGCCTAAAGCAACATGAAGCAATCAGACCACAAAAGTTTTGGACTCCAGCACAAGGGAAGAAAGGGACTGACAGGAAACACTTGGGTGTGAGGAAGTGAAGCCTCAGGTCGCAGAGACAAGCAGCCATCAAGGTGGGAGAAGCAAGTACAGCTTATTACCCGTTAGGCTCATTGATGTTGTACCTCAGACTTGAGCTTGCTTATTTATCATCCAATAGAAAAGCTGAGTGGTGCCATACAGAAAAATTGTTTTTTATTTAAAATGCACTCTGCTGAAAAGGCGGAGGCTATGGTGGGGAGCAGGACGAACTTACTGGAATTTCTGGACAGCTGGGCGTCACTGCTGGACTTTATGACCTTGTAGCTGGCAGGAACGTCAGATGTTGTTGACTGGGACCGTTCTGGTTTCAATCTCAGCTTGCTGTGGTTTTCTAAGACTTGGGCTGCAGTTGCCAAAGCAACTTTTGAGTTCAGAGTTTGGAAAGAAGGGGAGGAAAAGTCCTCTTCTTCATCATCACCAATGTCCCAAGCATCACTGGTATTCCGGGCAAACTCATGAAAACTGGAGGCCTTCTTATTCTTCAGAGGAATTGCATTCACTTTTGATCGTTCTTTAATGAAGCTTTAAGAAAGGAGACATCATTACCAAGAAATGGTCTGACACATCTCACCATCCTTACTTGCTTAATATTATACAGTTTACAAACTATCCCATATACAATCATTACCTTCAGACAAAGAAACACCCATATCCATTCCTCATCTACATTCATCTAGGAGAGCCCTATGCTGCAGAGACAGATGCAGCAAAGACAGCAATGTTCACCAAATATTCCACGTGCTCCTCTATACTTCCCAGCCCCTTTGCACTTAGGCAAGGTTATATGACTAGCTCTGGCCAGTGGGCTGAGAGAAATGAGGCAATAGGCAATCACTTCGAAGCCCGAGTATAAAAGAACAGGTATGAGTTCTCTATAAGCTTTGTTCTACTGTGGAAACTGATGAGGCTCCAGATGGTGGCACTTCCTGTAGCCTGGATAATGGAGTGACCATTGGAGCAGAGCCTGCCCTCCACCCCGCCCGACTTCACTCTGGATATGTAGCGTCAGCAAGAAACAAACCTTTGTTGTATCAATGTACTGAGATATCAGAGTAAATCTGTTATATGGCACCATAACCTAAACTATTCCTTAGAGTAAATAGGATGTAAACTACTGGTAGAACAATAGGTAACTTTAGGTAGTCTATTTGTGACGTTAAACATTGAGTTCCAAAATGAACAAGTGGTCCTTTTTATTGTTAAAAGTCCTTCTGCTAGCTTTGAGGACATGGTCTCAGTTTGGTGCTACTCTGTCTTTAAGACTATTTTTTAACAAAGTGAGAGCAGCCTTAGGGCCAACATATTTGCAAGCAACAGGACTCGGCTTAGAATTTAATAAGGTTGTTTTTCACTGTGTTTATTTTTAAGGTTACTTTCTATTTGGGGCAAATGGTATTGCTTTTCCACTTAGAGAAGTGATATGGTTCATTTTTTAAAATCAATCTAATTGAGTAAATTTTTTTTTTTTTAATGCATTTAGTGATATAGAACGTGGCAAAGAATCGTGAAGATTTGAGGAACGCTAGATTTTCCTCATTGAGGAAAGAGAGTCTAGTCCCAAGAGTCATGCAGACCATCCCTACTTTCCTGAACTTTTCCTCGTTATGTCCCCCTCTTTGGGGGAACTTATTCTGATTCCAGAGGACTATGTGGTTGGAACATTTCTAACTCAGTCTTATCTAGCATCTCTCATATCCCAAATAGGGAAGCAGAGGATATAGCCTTGCGTAAGTTTACACCTGGGGACTAAAAATGCAATGGGCAAAAACATCATTAAAATGCCTCATTGTTCCCCTAGCAAGGCAGGGCAACTCTAGAAAACAAGGCTCTGCCAGAACAGTCTCCCCATTTCAAAGAAATGTCTCTTCTTTTGGGTAGAGGTAGGTGATCCCTGGATGAGTCCAATACCTATTATGAAAGACAGCTGTTATTAACACTGATAAATACAGACTGATAATTCATACAGTTCATTGGAATGTCTCTATTACTAACATCAAAAATGGAGTAAGGTATCACTTGTGGCATTATTTTCAAACACTAGTCTCACACAGAGTAAAGGAAAATATGTCACACCAATACAAGAGAGAACACAAGATCACAAGATGTAACAGCTCAAATGTGATGGAAACAAGATATCAATTTCCACCCACTAAATTAGGAAAGATTTAAACCTGTATTCTCTTTAGTTAACCAAGGTGTAGTGAGACCAGCTCTCTAACACTGCAAGTGGAGTAGTTTGTACAACCTTCTGGAAAACAATCTGGCAACAAACATCATGAGCCTTAAAATGGTTCATAATCTCCAACCGTAAGACCATAGTCAGAAAGTCAAACAAAAATAATCTAAAACAGTTTATAATAATGTTAATTATTTTGATTAAAAACTGCAAATAACATAAACATGTAGAAATTGGAAATGATGAAAGAAATTATGGTTCAGCCACCAGATGGAATGTTATACTGCTAGTGAAAATCACATCCTCAAGGCTATTTAATAATACTAGAAAATGATCTCAATAAAGTAAAAATTGGAACCAAAATTATGTATTTTTAATGACTGCTGTATTTTTTTAAAAAGTATATACATAGAAAAGACCAGGAAGAAAATACATCAAAATGTTAACAGTACTTATCCCTGGGCTGTGGAATTATGGGTGATATTTAATTCCATTTTTATACTTCTCTGAATTATTCATATTTTCTACAATGAGCATATTATTTTTATTAGTCAGTGGAAAATGTTGTTTTGCTGGCTTTCATCAATCCCCAAAGTAAGAGTACTTATAAACCTACTGAATGAAAAATTGTAAATGAACAAGAGCCCAAATCAAATAAAACTGAAGCAACACAGTGCCAGAAGGCAAAATACTCTGTAGACCTACTGAGGCTGCATGTTCTGAACTCATCAATATGGTTGCTTCTTCTCTATAAAAGGAAATCCAGGATCCACAACCTGCAGTACATACCGCAGAGGGTCCACTGCCAAGAACAAATAGGCAGATGAGTAAGAAAGATCAGTCATCAATAAAATATTACAATAGGAGTATGTGGTTATTACTGTTTTCCTCTTTGGAGATTATGTGCACCTCAAGACGGCACATAATGAGTCCAACAAAGTGATATGGAGTACTTTGTATGGCGAGGTTAACTACTGGTTTTTTTGTTTTTTTGTTTTTTTTTTTGATTGATGTTTCCTAAATATCCTCTTGATAATTTAAGAATTCTTTAAATAGACCATCAAATCAAGAAGCTGAATTTTAACCCAGGTCGAAAAACCGACTGGGTGCTGATAGTCTAACACTGGGTGAAGCATATGCACTCTGTGTTGAATTAAAACACTACACCAAGAGATGGGCTATGTGAACTTCCTATATAAATGAGGTAAATCAGCTGAGTGTTGGGTACGTGAGTGTTTGCTATATATTTCTTTACACCTTTTTATGCAACTAAAGTATTTCATTGTATTTTTTAAGCAGATGCAGATTCAATATAAGTAAACTAGATTAAGAATTATTCAAGTGATGAAGACTTTTGCAAATAGAAATCGGAAAGACATATTCCAACACAATGAGAAGGAAAGAAGGGAGGAAAGGCTGCCAATCCCTGTGACAGAAAGTCATGAGAGAGTCAAAACAGACCATTTTGAGGCTGCTAGAAATTATTTTAGGGATACCTACCCCACAAATCTCCAAACTCAACCAACCAGTTAGAAAAGTCAGCTCTGTCCTGAGGACAGGGATGGGAGTCTGAGGACAGAAGAAGGATGAAAGAGGAAAGCAAGGGTGAAAGGTACCTGGGTTACCACTGAGAGAAAGCAAAATCTATAGACCAGAGACAAAGATGGAAAGATTTAAGGCTTTGAAGATTTTCCATGTTTATTAATTTTGTTCTCTCCACAGGAGATAATATAAATTCATACATGCATAATAGTTAACATTTATAGGCTATTTACTAGGTGCCAGACTCTGTGCTAATATTTACATATATCCATTTTCTTACTAATGTTCATTCATAAGTCTATAAGGTACTATAATTATTATTTCCATTTATAGGTGAGGAAACTTAGGCTGACTGAGGTCATGGGCAGGCAGTGAAGTCTGGGCTCAAATCCAGGTCTACCTGACTGTAGGGCCTGCATGCACTTTCTAACACTCTACCAGAAAAACTGGTTAAAGAGAGGTTTGAGGTCTAGTAGGATCTGCAGCCTGGGAGGAAGAGTTGCCATGCAAACTGAGCATACAATCTCCCCAAGGGTGCACAGTTGACAGCCCTAATTCTCTTATAGAAATAACTTCCTGTCTACACAGAATGCAGTGTAGCCAATATGTTGGTAGCCAGAATAGGAAGAAGCTGCATCTAGGGATGTGGTCCTTGGAGGAGAAATGTCTCTCTTCCATTTTAACCCCAGCAGTCACAGTAAAAAAATCAATGCAGGTACTTCTAGCTTGGCGTATCTCTGGTTTATAGGCTGCCGCATCTTAACATGGTCCCAACTAAGTTATACCTAAAGTACAATAATGCCACAGTGTAGCTTGAAGTTTAACCAAGATTATTTAAACAGAACTATATCAAAATCACAACCAAGCTGGCCTCTGATAGACACCTTCACCACACCTCCTTACAACTGTAATTAAAGTTTAAAAAGCACTTTCACAGATAACTCATTTAACACTCAGAACAACTCTGTGAGGTATCTTATTATTTTTATTGTATGCATGAGGAAACTAAGGCTCAGAGAGGTTATTTGCCCAAGATCATGGACCTAGTAAGTGGTAAACAAAAAGGGATTCAAGAAGTGCAGGTGTAACTAAAACCTTCTAAGAACATAACAAAAGGCACATTTAACTTAGTTGTTTGATGAATAACATTTTTTTTTTCTCCCCTCTTTAATTCCTCCCACCCACTTTGACCCCTGACCTATGGATGTTGACATTTCTCCTTAAGATTTGGATCTCTGAAGGAGGGAGATCTCCTCCCACACGCCCCCGGCTTATGGTCCGTGGCTCCACCTGGGGTGCAAACCCAGGACCTTCTGCGTGTAAAGCAGACATGTTAACCACTACACTATGGAGCCACCCCCGAATAATAACTTCTTAAATGTTAACAACTGATATTTTGAAAAAGAGTGGCTACTGGTTTTACTGGTTAGGAAGCAAAAGATCAATTACTCTGTAGTTTGATTAACACTATACTGTTTTACTGATATGGCTGTTCACTTAATTGAAATATGAAACAAATTCATTACAGAAAAATGTTTGACACTGGTATGTCAAATGTTTGACACTAGTAATGGATGTGAAGCAAGTGGAGAATTTAGTAACATTCAAATAAATCCAGTCGTCTCAATAACTAGTGTGGCTTCATGTGAACTAGCTTTATAACCTGGAACTAAGATATCAATTCAGAAAACAAAAAATTTAGAAGCTTGGCATACCATCAAGTAGCCAATGGGGCTGCTCAGCAGTAAGACTAGTATTCTCTAAGCTATAAAAATTATTACAGGCAATATTATCACTAATGGTAATAATATGGCAAATTGAAGTCAATATACACAGACAAGGAACGACTTAGTGTGCTCATGCAGTTTAAATGATTGAAGACCCAATGAAAAGGCTTCTGCTATGTTGGGGATTAACCATACATACAGTAATTAATGGCAGTCTGAAGTGGAATGATAATCATGTAGCAGAGAAAGTAATAAAAATGTTCCAACAAGGTACTAAAATAAGGGTAATAAATGTTTTATAGTAATAATCTGGAAATGTAAAATGGTCCAGTGCAAATCTATATGTTGTCCCATGTTGGAGACTATTAATACCAAACCACCACATGCATGAAAAGGGGACACGATCTATTCAGTGACAATTCTATTCCTTCCAAATTGCAGAGCTAAATGATTACCTCTATTGAAAGTATGAATGCCACTCTGCTGAATGATCAGTGAAAACATTCACAGTTTTATATCATTAACAGGAGGGAAAACAAGAGTATATAAAGTTTGTCTTGGCAGTTGAGGATATGATGATTATCCTCAAGACCTGTCCTAAATATAGAATCAGGGAAAACTCAGTCAATGACAGGTACAGACAAGGTAGAGTGATTCTGACTGAGGTATAAAATGGGAAAGTACACCCACTGCCTTATGTTTGGTGGTTAAACAGGTTTATATGTGAGCCATGTGTTTATCAAAGGCCATGATAAAATATGTGGGAATGGATCCATTACAAATCAACAAATCCTGCTTGTGAACAAAACTGGCTACAAGAAACAGAATACTCAACTGTGATGCTTAAATTGTAAAGACCTTGATGTCAGGGCACTGAGCTGATTGATATCTCTGCAATTCTCTTGATCTTCCCCTCAGGTTACAAGTTAGCTCCTACAGCTTTAAGCACCTCATCTTCACACTACCACATTCAAAAGCAGAAAACATGAGTAGAGGCAAAATGAGGCTTTCTTCACAAAATGATCTCTCTCTGATCAAAAAAGAACCTCTCCAAGAATCCTCCCTCAGGAGACTTTCTTTTATGTCTCATTGGCCAGAATCCATGGAATGCACCCACTACAGAGCAGTTGCCAAGATTACCAAGGAATTATTATAAAAGGCTTACACTAATCCAAGTACCAGCTCTAAGTACACTGTCACATGATCAATAGCTAAATCAAACTAGGTTCTTGAGCAAGGAAGAAGCAGGGGGAGGGGAAAATGTTGGGTCAGTAATCAACAGTGCCTGCTACACTGGCCAACAGACCAGATATTAGATTTCATTCTACTTAATGGAAATATTACACGAACATCACAGAAAACATGCTCCTCTTAAGAAGAACTAATACAGGTATAAACTAAGAAACACTAAAGAAAAGCCCATTATCTAAGTAAATTCAATGATTTCATTCCTTTGAAACATTCCATAAACGTATACCCAGTGCCTACTATGTGCTACATGTTATTCCAGGTACTGAAGGTATAGTGGTGAACAAAACAAAGTCTCTGCCCTCAAAGACCTTAGAGTCTAATGGTTCCTGACATAAAAATTGTGCATCTTACAAAAAAGAACAGTAGTCATGCTTCCAAAGTAATTATGAAGGCCATACCTTCTACATACAGACCAAATGGCAAAAGAACGAGTTGGTAGAACTATAGAAAGTTCACTGCATTAAGCTTATTTAAAAATATATTAAAATATTGGTAATACATATTTGATATAGGATTTTTCTAGGTATTCAAAATACTTTAATATACATTATCTTTACTTCCTCCTTGACTGTGAAGGAAGAGTGGTATTAGTACACAGAGCCCAGAGGATGAGAACCTAGGTCTCCTGCACCTCTCAAATCATTCAGTTTTTTCTACAAACTATAGCTTTCATAGAAATGTCTCTAAGATCAAGCATGCCCAAAGACAGAGGCCAAAGTTCTTAGAAAATCTGAGAAGATGACCCATTTCCCTACTTAAGTTTACGGTGGCTGAGTGATATAATTTAAAGTGCGTTAATTTCCCACTTTGAACTGTTTAAAGGTATGAAAATTGCTCATCTTCTGGCCCAAAAAAAAAGGAGAGAAGCTAGAAAAGGTCAAAGTGGAAAGTGTCATTTCAGCAAAGTAGGGGACGGTTCGGGGGTGATGGAAGAAGTACTCGCATGAAAGGAAAAACATCTTGACTTACTTTTTGGTGAGCCGAGGGTCCAGAGGAGGATGCTGAGCTCCATACACAGGCTGGATGCTAAAAGCAAGAAAAAAGAAAGAAGTTGTCAGAAGACTAAATATGTTGGGTGAGTACCATCCTCATCACAAAATTGGAAAAGACTTTGAGAAACAGATCACCTCCAAGAACAACTATATATAATCCATCCCCAAAAGACAGCAACCTACCCTTAAAAAAAAAAGGTCTTTGAGAATGTTCATCTTTCCTGATGAGGTTTCAGTGCCTTATACACCTAATGTCAGAAAGTCCTATCTATAAAGGAAGCATGGAAAGATAAGGGGCTTTAGAATTGGAGAGAGCAGAATTCAAATGCCAGTTCTGGCATCCACTATCTCTAAAACTTGCACTAAATACTTGACCACTTTGAACCTAGTCTCACATCTGTAAAATGAGAATATCACCTACCCCAAAGGATCACTTGGGCTAAAAGACAATGAAGCAACACTACATATCAAGGAAAGGTGACCCATGGAACTCTCACACACTGCTGGTGAGGGTATAAAGTAATACAATCTACTTCAAAAAACAGTTTGGCCACATCTAGGAAGAACAAAATGTACACACCCTAAGACTCAGTATTTTCACTTCCAAATCTATATCTTAAGAGAAATATATACATACGTGTAACAGGAGACATATGTAAAACTATTCACAACATTATGGTTCCTTTAGCCTCAAACTAGAAATAACCCAACAGAGAAATAAACTGGAATATGCTCATATAATAAAATACTACACAGCAATTTAAGTTACAAAGTAGGGCAGCAAGTAACGATGTAAAAGAAATCTTACAAATGTTGTTGAGCTAAAAGCAAGCAAAGGATAAAAGAGTAAATACTGTATGATTCTACACTTCAAAAACTGGCAAAAGAAAAGATTTCTATTGTTTAGGGATGCATCCATAGTGGCAGCATAATAAAGAAAGCAAAGAGTGATTAAAATAAAAGGATGTGGTTGTCACAGGGAAGGAGGGAGGTGTGATAGAAAAGAGACACAAGGGGCCTGTGCGGTGCACACTTCTGGGGTGTTCACTTTGTGATATAGCATCAAGTTATCATGTCACATAATTGTTTGTGTATTTTTCTGTGACGGGCACACAAGAATAATCATATATCAAGCCAAACTACTGTTCCAGTACAAAGACAACAGAAAAACATGTTTCAACATGTAAGAACTCATGGAATATGGTTTTCTTGACTCCTTACCGAAGGATTACTAGAGGAAAAACTTCAATTAACAATGAGATAAATGTAGAAACTATAGCAAAAGGAATGGTGGAGAGCATTTCTTTAATTTAATCTTAAGACTAAGTCTTAAATCCGAAGCTTTATGGTTGCAGAAGAGAATGTAAAAATAATGTAATTGGCAAATGTGAAAATGGGACAAGGGAAAAATTGGATGAATAAGTATGTATGCTGATATCATCTTTTACTGGTAAGGCTCAAAAGATATTTAAGGCTGATAGCTCAAGTAATAGAGGCATAAGTAAGTTTCAAGATATAAAACTAAGAAAAATAATATAGTCAACTAAAAGCCTGTGGGAAGGGGACAGGAACTATAACTGCTAATGGTGGTAGGGAGTCAATAGATATTGTCTGAAGAAATATGGCATAAAGTTATAAACATAATCAGCAGAATAAAAGGATAAGCTTTCCAAATTATCAGACTATATACCTGCATACCCACCTCCCGAAGCAAGTAGTCTGATTTTTTAAAAGATAATATTAAAAACAGAACTAAGACCAAATGTACCAATCATTCTAATAAAAATAAATGGGTTGAATTATTAAAGGACAAAGAATTATTATCAACAAGGGACTGGTTAAATAAATTATAGTACATCTGTTAAAAAAGAATGAGGCAATTCTATATCTACTGACATGAAACAAACTCGAAAACATTCATTAAAAAAAGATGCACAACTGTATGCATAATATGGCACCATTTTTGTAAAAAACGTTAAAATAAAATATATCCACATATTCATATATAATTAGGGTTATGTATTCATAGAGTATCTCCGAAAGAATATAGAAGACACCAGTAGCAGTGGTTTGGAAGAGGAACTGAATGACTGGAGGACGCGGTGGCAGAGAGACTTAATTTTTATTGCAAATCTTTTTGTACCTTTCTGAATTAGTATCATGTATATGTATCACCTTTCTTGAAGAACTAAATTAAGCAATCTTAAGAGGGTTGGGAGGTTTAAATGGGACAATGTGTAAAAAGCTCTTTTAACACAATTCCTGGTGGGGGATAACACTACAAGGTAGTGATAGATTTGCAAATATCTGCTAGAATGCTAGCAGATAGATAGAATGCTACCCAGCACACAGAGCCCAAGAAATGGTTTTCTTTCTCCCTCTCGGTTTTGTAATTTATTTTCACCCAACATTTAGAAAATAGGACAAGTTTACCAAGTACTTCTTCGACATACAGATGTGATCCTAAAGTTGCTTTTAAATAAAAATGTAGCCCATTCAATCATTTTTACATTGATTTCTACTAAGAGTCCAGAGGGAATGTTCCTGTGTACAGATCTTTAGTTACGGATACAGCCCCTACCTTTTTAGCTATAAAATCTCTACTCCCTAAACTGGAGGTTATTCGTTAATTTATAAACAAACCATTACATATACTACTATAGAAATACAAACAATGCTACTTTAATGGGTTTACAAAGTTTCTAAGGCAAAAGAAAAGAGAGAGAAAATAAGAGGGATCAAAGAATAGGAAAGTTTGGCTTACAAAGGCTTAGACAAAACAAAAATTAAAACACACAAAAAAACACCAAATGGGTCATTGATCTGTATTTTAATGTTTGCAAATACTCTCAGTATACTTGAACTCTCCAAGTTCATAAGCCTCTTTGTAGTGAAATATAAAGATCAATGCAGGGGGAAAAAAGCAATCTTAATTATATAGGCTTAAGGGTCAAAGGCCCTTAACTATCCAGGGAAGAGAATTTAAAATCCTGGTGGACTATTTTTTAAAAATATCAGTCCAATGTACTAGCACAGCCAGAAAGGCCAAAATAAATGATAGACTTCTTCAGCAAAGACATCAGAGCCCAAACCGAATTTAACATATTCCTAAACCAAACTGTGCTGTTTCTGCACCTGGAATACTTCATATAATTAATCGGTTTATTAAACCTCAAAAAGGACAGGCAAGAAGTTAGAAAAGGAAGAGAAACCAGATGTTCAGAGACTACATGCAGACAGACTAAGAGCCTAGCAACTAAGGTGCTCAATTTCCTGGTATTTATAACTCACCTGTCACCTGTACTATCTCTAGTCCTTCTAAATCCAGTCAACTCTACAGCAGGCTGTTCTCCACTCCGTCTTCCAAACATACCTTAATTACTAAATCGGACCCTTCTCCCTACTCCCTTTTCAAAATCCTATCCATCCTGAAACATTCCCTTCAAATTCCAGACCCCTCTAACTGCCCCATCCCCCTCCAAAATACTTTCTCTGACCCCTACAGCCAGCGCTCCCATGCCTTCTCTGATTCCCTAAGAAACTTACGTCAGGACTTATAATGCTTTTAAAAAATAAACTATTTTAAAAAACAAACTAGATTTAGATCATTATACCAGGCTCTTTATGTTCAACGTCTACGTGAGAAATAAGACATGGAGTTGAAACCCCAGCAGACTCCTCCCTTCCTTCCTAGAAAGCCATTTTATTGAATCCGGCATTTTTCATCCTTATTTTTGTTTTTACATTTTTATCTTCTATGTCTATATCCCTAATAAATAGTATTGTTTTGCATGTTTTTAAAATGTTATATAAATGGCATCACACTGTATTATGACTTATTTGACTCTAAATCATAAATGCTACTTTAAATATTACTTAATTTCATGGCTGGCTGTCTGATATCTTCAAAACAAATTTAAAAAACATTAGCTCCAAAAAAATATGTAAACCATTCAATTCACATTTTCAAAAAGAAGTAGAGAAAACTATAACATCCATGAACCCATCACTCTGATTCAACAAATTTTAACATTTGTCACATGTCTTTAAGAAAACAAAGCATTAGAAAGTCCCAATTGTAGTCTCCAGGTCCCATTCCCCTTTCTCCCCAAGAGATAACCACTATCCTAAAGTGGGTATGAAATCCTCCCCATCTGTTTTTATACTTTTCTATGTATTCACGTATCCATAAACAACATAAAATACTTTTTTATGTTTTTAAAACTTTACATAGAAGACTGCACACTGTGCATATCATTCTACATCTTGCTTTTCTCACTCAACAATGTGTTCTTACCCAGCTCCACTTTTAAGTTATTCTGATTATACAGAAGTAACATATGCTTAGTGGAAAAACAGGAAAGTCAATTACACACAGCAACCTCACCAGGGGAAGCCATGGTGCCAAGTAAATTTTCAGCTTCTAAAGGGCAGTGGTGGTGCATATCTTTTTCTATAGTCCCTTCACCACATAGCAGAGCACGACACACACCAGCAGGCACTTAAACAATACTTACTGAGTGAACACTGGAACTCTGCAAAAATCTGGCCTCTGTTTTAAGCTGCCTCTTGTTCAGCTAAACCTAAAAACTAGAGGCAAACATGCTGCATCTCAGAAATCACATTGCATACGAAGAGCAAAGAATGCCACAGGGTGTGCTGCAACTGTGACAAAAAGGAGCAAAAATCCTGGTCCACCTCCACCATTCTCTTTAATAAAACCAATACCACAGAATGTATTGGCATAGCTGGTTTACGTAGTTGGAACATTGCAAAAACCTTGGTAGGAAAAATCAACAGGTGTTTGCTTAGCGCTAACAAAGGAGCTAAAGCAAATATTAGACTAGAGCTATCCAATTTAAATCAAACATGTTGGCAACTGATTCAGGTTCACACACTTCTTTGATGGAAATCTTTCAGAACTATTGATCTACGCAGTTTCTGTGATAATTTAGTATCTTCTAGTCACTTACTTTATCAGTAAAACATTTCTAAGCTAAGAACAGGTTGTAACGTACCTGCTCAGACAAGCTGGGACCATTACAGAGTCTACTATCAGATTCATTAATATTATGAAAAATGACCAAATGACAGGGAAGGCTCCTAACTGATTTAAGTGATTAGACACTTTTCTCAACTTTGTTTAATTCTAAAAAGAGTTCCTTGACTTTAACAAAGACTTTTACTTAAAAACAGAGAGAAGTCCTTCCCAGAAATACTGGAAATAAGAATGTGGGGAATGAGCCAGGCTTTGGCTCATATTTGTTTCTCCTATTCCAAGTCTCATCCACTTCCATCCACTGGAAGTGTTCACATCCTTGAACTGGATGAGGTGCTTTGACAGACGGTGTCTTAATCTCAGCATAGACTGAGGGAAGGGGGAAGCAGTAGTAGAAAGAGCATGGACTAGGAGTCAAGAAATCTGCAGTGTGATTTGCAGCAAGTTGCCTCCCCTCTCAGGTCTGTTTCTTTACCTTCAGTGGTCTTAAAGTCAATTCTAACATTCTACAATTTCATGATACTCAGATGTTTAGCACGGGCAGCAAGCCACTACTTTCAAAAGCATAAGACAGAAAAAGCCCACCTTCAGCACCCTACCTGCAACTACTCTACCTATGAATCGTGTGTGGTGTGACTGACAGAGCAAAAGAAAAATAGCCATGATGCAATAGGTAAGTTTAAATTCAACACGTGAACGTGGTTCCACAGTGTAGCAGTTAGCACATCTGCTTTACACACAGAAGGTCCTGGGTTTATGCCTCAGTGGATCCACGGTTCATAGTCTGTGGCCATGCCACCCTGAACAAGCTCAATGTCTGATCTTGGAAACTAAGCAGGGATGGCCTGGTTAGTACTTGGATGGCAGACCGCCTAGGAAGACCTGTAGGCATAAATAATAATAAAATAAATAAAAATAAACTCAACACTCAACTTCAGAACGGGTAAGAGCCCTAGAACTCACTTAATCCAAACCTTTCATTCCACAGATAAAGAGATTGAGCATACAGCATTTTAGTACTTTGCCTTAAAATTTGGCTTTTTCTCTGAGGCTATCACACCACAATCTTAGCTGACCACCTAAGCCAGAAACCTGGGGGTAACACCTCCTTTTCCCTCACTCCCCAAATTCAATGATTTACCAAGTCCTGTGTATATTCTCAAACTTGACCTCTACTTGCCTTTGCCCTTGCCCTAGTCCTAGTCCAAGCCATCGGGGCCTCTCCCTCTACTGCCTGCAATAGCCCCTAACTATACTCATTCCGATTCCCAGAGGGGGTTGGGAATGGGTTGAAGAGTCAGGGGTGTGGGGGTGGGGGTAGAGGAGCTGAAGTATTGGGAAATGTGTAAATATATGTGGGAAGGGTTTTTGTCCCAATAACTGGTGGGCCTTCCTGGCATTTAGTGGGCAAGGGCCAGGGATGTTAAATGTCCTATAGTCCAGTACAACCCAGAATTAACCCTCCCAAACCACCAAGTGTGTATCCCCACCCTTAATTATTGAAAACATTTGTCCAGGCCATTTTCCTTAGGGCAGCCAGAATTTTTTAATTTTCAATTATTTATTTAGTTTTCAGACTATTTTTATAAATGCAAATCTGACCATGTCACTGCCGCTATCAACCTTCTAATGGCATTCCACTGCTCTTGGGGTAAAGATCAAAGTCCACAGCTAGGCCTATCTTTCCAACCATGAAGGGTTTGGAAGACTCAGAGTGAGGATTTTTTTTCTAACTACAAATGAGAAGTCTGTAAGAGAGGCAAGAAGAGAAGCAAGAAATCCAATTAGAAGGCTACAGCAGTAGTATAGGCAAGAGAGGACTCAGTTTGACCCGTGGTAGTAGAGATAGAAGTGGTAAGAACAGTTCAGATTCAGGATATATTTGATGAACCAACAGGACTTGCTGCTGAATTTGACCTGACAGGA
>NW_011888799.1:921368-942106 GCF_000151845.1 Pteropus vampyrus | reverse complement strand
CTCACTGAAGTTTGAGAACCATTGCTCAAAATCATACGCCTCATCACTAAAGAACACCTGATACCACAGCTATCTCACATTAGGCTTATTTGTGCCTCTATAAACCCTCTGCCTAATTATTAACAAGTATTTTTTTTTCCCCTACCCAGGACTCACTGGGGGCTCCAGATACATGACTGATTAAAGTTTTTCAATTCTAGTTTCAGAAACTGGAGCAAGGGGAAGAAACAAATAAAAATAGGGGCCACTGTAATTACAACTATCATTTTCATAATAGCTAATATTATCGAGTACCTCCTCCATACTTTCTATGCATTATCTCAATTAACCTTCATAAAAGCTTTGGGGCCCTGTTTTACAGGTGAGGAGACTGAGGCACAGAGAGGGTAAGTAACTTGCCCAAGGTCACATTGCCAAAAGTGGCAGAGCTGGGAATTTGAACCCAGGGTTCCAGAGCCTGCATCCTCTTTTTTTTTTTTTTTTTTGAGATATAATTGACAAACATGAAAGTTTAAGGTGTACAATGTGTTGGCTTGATACCCTTACATATTGCAACTGACTACCACCAAAGTGTTAGCTAACACCTCTATCACATCACATAATTATCATTTATTTTTTCTGGTGAGAACACTTAAGATCTAGTCTCTCAGGAACTTCAAAGTTTATAATACAGTGTTGATGACTATAATCACTATGTTGTACATTAGATTTCCAGGACTTATCAACTAGTTGCAAGTTTCCAGAGCCTGCATTCTTAACCGCGTGGTACATATTGCCTCCTATCTTCCTAGGCATCCATGCAAGGACCATTTGGTGTATCAAGCACATGGGTTCTTGTGAATAACTGAGAGAACTTAAAAAGATGTTTAATTCCATCGAGTTACCATATGGCCCAGAAATTCCACTTCTACATATACTCAAAAGAATGGAAAACATAAATCCACTCCCCCCCAAAAAACTGCACGTGAATTTCGTAGCATTATTCATAATAGCCAAAAAGTGGAAACAACCCAAATGTCCACCAATTGATGAAAGATAAACACAATAAAGTGTATCTGTACTATGGAATACTATTTAGCCATAATAAGGAATGAAATACCGATATATGGTACAACATGAATGAGCCTTGAAAACATTATGCTTAATAAAAGAGGCCAGAAAAGGTCTCATATCACATTATTCCATTTATGTGAAATGTCTGAAATAGGTAAATCTACAGGAACAGAAAGATTAGTGGTTGCCAGGGGCTGAGTGGGGGTAAGGGGAAAGAGCGACTACTAATGGATATGAGGTTTCTTTTGGGATGATAAAAATGTTCTGAAATTAGTGGCAATGGTTGTACAAAACCGACCATACTAATACCACTGAATAGTGGGTGAATTTTTATGATATGTGAATTATATCTCAATAAAGCTGTTGTTTTTTAAAAGGATGTTTAATTCATTATGAACTTAGGCTATTTTACTAAATATAATTCCTATTTGCTGCCATTAAGGTTGCTGGATCATGATCAAAGAAACTGAAAGAACCCTGCCATTGCTTTGAATTTTTACCTTTGAATTAGCAAAGGAGAGTAAACTAGTTTCACTTCTAGGTTATAGTGAATCTAAACACAGTCATCTATGTCATTTCTCCACCCAGGAGAAAGTTCTTCACTAAGGTGGAAAGAGCACAAATGCAAAAATTCTATTCTTGAGAAAATGCTCTAACATTTTCTTTAAATCAAAGCACTTACTATCTAAAAGCAGTTTTTCTCCATAACCGGGGACTCCTGGGGCTTCCCTGCTAAAAGCACACAACTAAGTAATATTTTTCTTCAACAAGCAAGGTACTAAAAACTGTTATCAACTGTGGCAACATTTTAATGTCTTAAGATAAACAATGAACATAAATACCTAATACTAGGGTAAGGATCTGAGAAACGTTCTTTTATTTATTTTTTATTCACCTCCCATAGTTAGATATCTTTCTGTTACCATGTATTTGACCTCCTTTACCCTATCTACCTCCCCTCTCCCCACTCCTGTCTGGTAACCACTAGTCTATTGTTCATGTTCATGAGTCTCTGTTTGTCCTGTTCATTTGTTGCTTTTAGGTTTATATCTCACATATAAGTGATATCATGTGATTTTCAACTTTTTCTGTCTGGCTTATTTCTCTTAGCATGATTATCTCAAGGTCCATCCATGTTGTCACAAGAGAAACAGACTTTTAAATGTTTACTTGCTCTAATAATAACAGTAGTACTAATAATCAATATTTATTGAGCAACTATAATGTGCTAAACAAACAGTGCCCTTGGTTCTTTACAAATAGGATGTTTAATTTAGTACTCACAGTAACCCTGAGGAAAGTATTTTTATCCTCATTTCATAGATAAGGAAACTGAACTCCAGAGAAATTGAGCAAATCATTTGTCCTTGATCACATATGTAGAGAGTAAAATAATAACCTAAGTCTTTCTGAACTCAAATGGTCTCTCCTCTATCCCTCTACACTTTTCAAAGTGAAAAAGGAATCCAGAAACTTGAAAAAAAAAAACTCTTCCTATCTTACAAAAGTAGTGCTTTGAAAAAAGATGAATGTTACTATAGACCAAAAGAGGAAATACAGAAAACAAAAGATTGTTAATAACAACTAGCAGTCAGTATGCACAAAAGACCATGTCAGGTCCCACATCTCATATACTGTTTCCTGATTGAACAGTTTTCCCATTGATTCTGACTATAACCTTAGGATGTCAAATTTAATGATCTCACTATGGAAAACCCCAGAGGACAACAGTTAGTGAGACTGGAGAGCTCACAGACCAGGAAGGAAAAGGAATCAGTTGGCAGGAAGTGGTGCTTATCTAAAACATAAAAGTCTTTAGCACTAATATTAACACTGTAATTCCACAGCACTTTAATCTGAAGCTATCTCTGCAATTCCCTTGCATTATTTTAATACTGTATTACTAAAAGCTGATTCCCACTCTATTCTCCATATGTCTAACTGGATTCTAAATAAAATAAGACTACTGAATAGCCAGCACTGACCCTCATTTCTCTCTAGCTATTAAAAAAACAAACAAAAAAACCATAAGTTCAAAGGATTATCCCAGAAGGAAAAGACCTGAATCAATTAGGAAAGGTAGCATGTGGGACACAACCAAACATGAATTTCATCACCAAGTAGACTGTGGCTGGCAGGAATCTTAAACTCACAATTGAAACATACACTCCTCTTTATGTTACTCAGGACTCTGCCCAAAACAAATTGAAACTGTAAACCAACAGATTGATGGATGTACAATTGCTAAGCATCTCAACATACACAGAAAAGGGGGTTGGGGGGGAGTAGCTTAGAAGGTCTGCTCTCCAACCAAACAACTGAAGAATGAAAAAAATTAGTGCATTTACACAAAAAGAACATTATAATGCAGGGGGTAATACGTCACTTGGGGTTGAACAAATCCTTAGAAAAAGGTAAAGAAATAACCTCAATTCTCGGGTCACCCTGTAATAATTCCTAATGGGAAAAGGCCAACTCTAGATAAAGTAAGGTTGAATTTGAGAATTTTCCTCACTTCTTCTGACCTCCTGCAGACTGTCCCAAACTCCCAGAAGAACCTTGTGGGATCCAGGAAAAGGATTCATACCTGCTGAGCTGGGGGAACAACGGAAGGGCCATCCTGGTGCAAACAAACACCTGTGCGTGGTGGAGACCCCCTCAAGAGGGAGTTCTCTTTTAAGTGAGTAGCAGCTCTGGGGATGGCCCTCCTAACCCAGGACGGACACTATCTACTCACCCAACTCCACTATCCCTTACGCCCAGACTCCGGCCACTTCCCAGCTGAGGGCAGCCCCTCCTCAAACCTCCACCCCAAGACCCCGATGTGCTCCCACACTCATCCATCCCCAAAGCTCGGTGCCTGCTCCTCAGCCTGACAGCTGTCCTGCAGGCTCCACGCAGCCCCAGCTCCCCCAGCCAAGGTTTCCCAAACCAGCCTCCCACGTCAGTGGCGCCCCAGGCCCGCGGGATTTCGGGCTTAGTATCTGGAAGGGTTTGATCCAATACTCTCTTCCTCTCAGCGTCCTGGGCTCACCTCCCCGGCAGCTTGGCGCTCCTTTTCCAAAACTGCTTGCTGTTCTCGGCGGCCATTGCTCTCGCCCGGGGAAGGCCTTGTGGGCGGGCCAGGGGGTGCCGGGCGAGATGCCCCCAGGACCCCGCAATCAGAGGGCCAACCCAGGCCGCTTCCCGGCCGCCGGTCACCCGCTCCCAGCTCCTGGGAGCGCCATCTTGGATGTGGGCACCCCTCCACCCAAAGTCGCTGCCATTGGTGGGCTGCCGGGCCGTGGTCAGACGAACCAATCAGGAGCCGGAATCCTGCAAGCCGCTGAAGCTGAATGGTAACGTCAGGAGCTGGGCACACAGGTGGACCGAGAAGGCGGAGCTTGGACAAGCAGAGAGGCGGGGCTGAAAGTTCCTTAACTCCGAGATAGATAGAAGAAGGTAAAGGACGTTTGGGAAGGTGGAAAGGGTACTGTTTTCTTTGGGGAGAATGAGGTTCTTGACTCTAATATTTTTTCGGAAAGAGAAAGCATATGTATTTGCTCATATATTTAAATTTTGGCCTAAAAATAAGGGCCCATGTGTTGCTTGCAGCCCATTTTTACAATGTCTCGACTCAAAGACATTCTAGATATCACCCTCCGCTTTCCCTCTGATTTTTTCTTTTTTTAAACCTGTGACAGAAGATCAATACGGATCCGATAGCCCAGGGTTGCTAACTGTTCAACACGCGAGTAACGGTTAGATCAGAAGTCTCCGTCTCCTCTGTTAATTCGTCACTGTTGAAGGACTTGTGCTGTGAGTGAAGTTCAACTGCTCTAATCCCTCTTTCAACCAATAACTGTCACTTTCTGACTAGGAGAACCCAGATGCTGACAAAGTATTTAGAAAATATTCTTATTTTATTCACCCAAATCAGACTACCAAATATAGATATACTATGTCTTGCAAGGACATAGTATATCTCCATGATACGAATCACAACGTGATTAAGGATATACCCCCGACTTAATTTTCCTTATTGATCTATTATAAATCTTTTACCTTTGAATTATTTTCAATCCTGTTTTGACTCAGAATGAGATTTAATATTAGCATTTTGAATCTTTTGAATCTCTTTGTCAGTGTTTCTTTCTCTTTTTGAATGTCTGTGGTTGTTTACCACAGTGATTAGGCGGGTGGGCAGGGAGAACGCACCAATCCAAAAAAGTTTCTATCCCAACGAAGGACTGTTGGGTAGGCTTGCCTCTTATCCGCACTGCTGTTTACTGCTACCACATATCTTTTCACATGTTGGAGAATGCTTAAGGACCCTCTGTCTAAAGAAGGACCTTCTTTTATACGCCCTCCAATGGCTGCTTTTGCCCCCAAATTTCACAGCCATGGGATTGTATAAAAGGACTATCTTTACTTTTTCTGGACCTTTCATGCTTTTATAGACTTTCATCTTGTCTCAGGTAGTCACCTTTATGGTCATTTAATCCATCAAACAAGAACTCCTCTTTTAATCTTTTAATCATTTTAGCTGCCTTTCTTTGGCTGTTCTTAGGATGCAGTGATCAGCACTGCACACTGAGCTCCAAAAGGGGTTTCCTGAGGTTTTGTTTAAGCTGATATTTTGTCTTTATTTTGAACAACTAGAACTTTTGCTGGCATTTTGGACTTTACAGGAGTTGATGTCTTGAAGAAATAATCTACAGCGACCTAAATCCCTTTCTTCGGTGGATACATGCAGTCCAAAGCTCATTATCTTAAAGGTATCATCTGAATTGTCTTCCCCACATGAGCTGCCTTACTCTTGTCCATGTGGCAAATCACCTGTCACTTTCCAGCTTACTCACATAGCTTCAGCAATGGTCCAAAAGAGCTCCGAATTGATTGGCTTGATATTTCACATGTGGAAAGCAGAGTATAACTTGTGTACCTAGAAATATCTCAGAGTATTCCTTTTTCTTAATTGTTTATTAAATGTTATACAACACTGATTTCCTGGGGATGCTGTTAATATTGTTCAACCCAAAGAAGCCCTATCATTCCTATTCTTTGTTTTCTACATCTCAGTTTCCTATTCAAGATTTTTAAAATTCACTTCAGTCATCTGGCAGTCACTTATTACATCGTCTTTAATAGGAAAATTGAGATCATTGGGTCCTTTCTCACCACCACGACCACCCAAATCTAAACACACCAACATCCTTATAGCATTATAGCAGCCTCCTGTTAGGCCTCCCTGCTTCCACTCTTGCCCCCTTAGAATCTATTCCCCTCACAGCAGCCAGAGAGAGCCTTTTAAAATGTCAATCAGTTGCATCACTTCTCTGCTCAATACCTTGGAATGGTTCCATCACACCTGGCCTAAAACCCAAGCTCCTTAAAGACCCTAGATGATTTGGTTCCACTCTCTTCCTTGCTTAATCTGCTCCAACCACAGTTAATGGCCTTTTCGCTGCTCCTTGAACATTCTAAGCATGTTCCTACCTCAAGGCCTTTGCATTAGCTATTTCCCCTGCTTGTAATTCTCTTCTGCCAAGTATCTGGATGACTTGCTCCTTCATTTCACTCAGGCATATTCCCAAATGTCTTCACTTAGAGAGGTCTTCCCTAACCACCCATCTTAAATAGTGGGCTCCACCACTCTATTTTTCTTTAAAGTACTATCACCACTGGCTATATTATGTATTTGTTTGTTTTTCATCTCTACCCCTAGTATATAAACTTCACTAAGGCAGAGGTTTTGTTTGTTTTGTTTTCTGCTATAACCTCGGCACCTAGAATAGTGCTTGGCATGTGGTAGGTGCTTAATATTTATTGACTGAGAGAATGAAGGGTATAAACTATTGTTTTTTGGTTCTGTGTTGATCATGCACATTTTTAGTTGGAAAATATAATAGAAAATGTTTTCTAACCCCTAACAGGATGTGCCTACTTTACTAAAGATTCTATAAGTTTGCCTATACTCTTGGTTGAAGAACAGTTTTCCTTTCTTGGAAAAGGTCGTTCTCTTCAAACCCTTTTGCAGCTTTAGAGGAATGAACCTGTACCTAGAATGATGAGGGAAGGAAGCTGCCCACCTAGCCAGGAGACCAATCGAATCAACCCTGTCCATCAAATGGGTGATAGCTGTGGCAGCCAGATTACCCTCACACCAAACTTTGCCCCACTAAAGGTAAACTTCATTGGTTTGAGGTTTCCAAGGAATCCTTGGGGCACTTTTGTTGGAGGCCCTAGTGACTAATGCTTCTCATACTTCAATATACATGTGAATCACCTGGACATCATGTTAAAAGCCTAGATTCTGATTCAGTAGATCTGGGGTAGAGCCTACAATTCTGCATTTCTAACATGCTCCCAGGTGACACTGATGCTACTGATCTGTGGACCTCGCTTTGTAGGTATTCAGTTACTAGAACAGTATGGCCTGTGATCCTAGAATTTATCTCAAGGGTTTGATTATTTTGAAACTTTAAGTAGAGGACTCTCCATGTTGTCTGGCTGCAAGTTTTTACTTTTTCTTCCTTAACTTCATAGTCATTCAAAGGAGAGTAAAACAACTTAAATTACAGCAAAGTAGAGTTAAGGGAATGAGCTTTGCATGGGTTGAATGTGAACTCAAAAGCGGTGGGTGTATCCCAATCCTTAGAGAGAGTTCAGTGGAAGAGATAAGCTCTGAGACTTGTAGAAAAAGAGAAAGGCCTGGAGAACAGGAGGGAGGAGATTTCAGAGCGGGAGCTTCATGGGGAAGATAGAAATCAAGAAAAAAAGCTTTTGGACTTAATTACCAACACTTTACTGGCAGACTTTAACTCAGCGAAGGAGTAGAGTGGACCCAATGATGAGAGGAAGGGTTAAGAAATTAAAGCAAGAAGCAGCCCTCACAATGCGCTGCAGAATGTTGGATCACCCAGGGGATGGTAAGGTCAAGCTGGGATCTAAGAGCAAGCACTTTTTTGGTACCTAAGCAACCACTAGAAAGAGCCAAATGAGAAAGATCACTTGTATGATAGAAGGCAAAGGAATAAGCAAAAAGACTAAAGAAGCAAGAGGTTGTTGGAGTAAACCCAAGAAGGAGAGGGTTGTTATCAAATTGTAGGTAAGGGGAGGGAAGATTAAGAATTTATTTTCTGGAAATTTATTTTAAGTCAAAAAGAGGGGGAAAGCTCTGTTAACAAAGATGTTACTTGCCTTGTAACTAATAACAAATAGAGAGAAAATGAAAAGAATATAAAGGTTTAAATGTGAGGAAGTAGTTACGCAAATTATGCTACATGGTTGGTAAGCTTGAATCATGCTGTGTTGTTAAAGTGTGCAAATTTGAATGCTACGTAGACATCAAAGAAGTTTGTGAATTGATGTATGGGAGAAGGCAGAATGTACAATATCTTTGCCTGATTTCAGTAAAAATATGTGGGTTTTGTCAAAGACTAGAAGAAAACATGGAAAAATTAAGCAAATTTTATTAGATGGTAGAATTATACACACCTTTTTATTTCTTTAATGCCACCATTTCAAAAATCATCATGAAATACATGTCACGCAATAAACCAGGTGCTGGCAAATTTGTTCTATAAAGGGACAGATTGTAAATGTTTTTTTGTTTCACAGGCTATACAATCTCTGTTACAACTACTCAACTCTGCTGTTATAGCACAAAAGCAAACATAGACAATATGAAAATAAACTAATGTGACTGTGTTCCAATTAAACTTTATTGGTAGACATGAAAATTTTCACATATCATGAAATATCCTTTTAATTTTTCTCAACAATTAAAAAATGTAAAAACCATTCTTAGCTCACATACCATACAAAAACTGATTTGGCTCATGGGTGGTAATTTGCCAACCCCTAAAGAATGAAAGAATAAGTAACATATGATAAAAAGATTAAGAAACAAAAAAACCTTAGACACAGTTAAAGTGCCCCTGTGCCCCTCCTTGATCCCCTTCCCCTCCCTCTCTCCAGTGACGGCCATGATCCTGAGTTGTGTTCAGCATTCTCATGCATGTTGTAGACTTTTACTACATATGTGCATATCCATAAACAACATGTTTTTCATGTTTTGAAACTTTATAAATAGCATCATACTGTACATATGCTTCAGCAACTGGCTTTTTTTCACTCAACATTCTGTTGATACATAGAGCTCTAGTTTAGTGTTCCACTATGTCAATATTCCTCATTTGTCATGTCCAGTTATTTTTATTCCAAACAGTGCTCAGTTAACATTCTTTTACACATTGCCATGTGCAAAATTTTCTCTAATGCAGCCTTTTTCAAAATACAGTTTTGTCATCTGTTGTAGAATTGAAATAAATTCTAAAGTTGTTACTTTTAATGAAATAGAATAGACAGGAATAGAAAAGCCAGAGAATGATGCATGTAATATGGATAGGCATCATCCCGCAAAATTTTTGTTTCAGCTTTATATACACTTACACATCCATGTGTATGTGTGTTCGTGTGTATGTGTGTACTTGGTTGTAATGTGAAGTGTATTTCTTAAGAGGTTTTTGTCATAAAGTTTGAAAACCATTGTTTTATTTCCTAGGAATATTTAGGAAAGGCATTGCTAGATCACGGAATATGTACAACTGCCACTTTACGAGTTACTGCAAAATGCTCTCCAAAATGGTTTTGCCCATTTCTATTCAGCCTCACTGCACTAAGAGTTTCTATTGCTCTACATCCTCACCTCTAGTGGGTTTTTCTCATGGGATGTTAAATATATAAACAATATAAAACTAATATGTACAGTTCAACAAATAATAACATTTGCACTCATGTTCCCACTCCCCACACCATGCAATAGGACATCACCAGTACTTTAGAAGCCTCTTGAGGGTTCCTTCCTATGGGCATTCCCCTTTCTTACCACTTCGGGTATAATCATGTGTAAAACTTTGTATTAATCATCCTTTTGTTTTTCTTTATAGTTTTTCACCTGTGTTAGCAATCATAAATAGTATATTGTTTATATTAATGATAGTGTATTGCATCATTCTTCTGTTGCTTGCTTCTTTTAGACAACAGTATGGTGTTGAGATTTAACCATGTCAGTGAGTGTAGTTATAGTTCACTCATTTTCATTGCTGCATAATATTCTATTTTATAAATAGCACAGTTTATCTCTGTTACTACTAGTGGGCATTTGATTCTTTCACATTTTGTGCTGCTATGAACTCTGCTGCTATGAACATTCTTATCCATGTCTCCTGGATAAGTGGACAAGTGGAAAGGTTTCTCTAGGATATTGATATAGGAGTGGAATTGCTGGTCTGGAGTGTATGCATACATTCAACTTTACAAAATAGTACCCAGTTGTTTTTCAGAATGGCTTTATTACTTTACTCTTCTCCCCGAATGGGATGAGAGTTCCATTTTCATTTCCTATAACATGGTTTCAACAGTAAATAAAAACTGGGAGGTGGGGGGAAGATGGTTCAAAGTCATATCCTAGAAGGAGAACATAAGGCAGAAAAGTGGAAACTTTAATATCTGTTCAGTCACATGTAAATCTCTTCCTTCTTTCCTTCTTTCCTTCCTTCCTTCCTCCTTTCACAAATTTGTACATGATACCAACTCATAACATACAAATAGGTATGTAGTAGGTTGAATGGTGACCCCCCTCAAAAAAAAAAAAAAAGATATGTGCACATCCAACTCTCTTAAACCTGTGAATGTGACCTTATTTGGAAAACGGGTCTTTGCAGATATAATGAAGTTAAGAATTTTGAGATGAGCTCATCACAGTTTACTCAGTTGGGCCATAAATCCAATGACAAGTGTCCTTAAGAGAAAAGACACAGACAGAAGAGGAGGAGGCAATGTGACCATGAAGACAGATTGAAGTGATGAAGCCACATGTCCAGGAAGGCCTGAAGCTACCAGAACCCAGAAGAGACGAGGAAAGATTCTCCCTGAAAGCCTTCAAAGGAAGTATGGCCCTGCCAACACTTTGATTTTGGTCTTCCAGCCACTATGAGAGAACAAATTTCTGTTATTTTATGCCACCAAATTTGTGGTAATTTGTTGCAGCAGTCCTAGGAAACTAATACAGGATATAAAGAGAAAGTTGATCTCTCTCATATCCTTGACCCATAGCCACCCATTTTTCCTTCCAAGCAGCAACCACTGTTGCAGTTCCTTGTGTGTCATCCTTCTAGAGATATTCTTATACAGCCCCTTAATAATTGGCAGGGATATTCAAGATCGTTTGACAAATGAGGAGTTTGAAGCTTAGAGAGAAAGAACCTTGTCCAAGGACCCTAAAGCTAATCAATGGCAAAGATGAACAGGAATCTAGGTTTCTTATCTCTTGATTTTGTACTCCTTTGAAGTAAAAGAAGTATCCAGGAGCAGATTTTGATATTAAGATAGAGAGAGAGAAGAGGAGGGTACCGAGTGAATGAAGGAAGGGAAATACCATAGAGATAATAAAGAGACATAAAAATTGTATGATTTTGCCTCATATTGGCCTCAGTTCAATGCAGCATTCTACCAGGTCATTGACAGACTCTATAGATAGAAATTAATCTTTCCATCTAACTAGCTTTATATTATATTCCAGGTGCCAAACTATATTAAGATCTGTTAACATAAAGCCCCTGCCCTCAACAAGTGTAATATCTTTAGGGGAGTCAGCTGGTAAGTAAAGCAGTATGACAAGTCATAAAAAATAGAGGTGTGTACTACGTCCTAAGGAAACACAGAGTGAGGTATGGTCCTCTCTATTTAGAAAGCTGGGAAAGGTCTTGAATTTAGTTCAGTAGAAGTTTACCGGGTAAACTGGGAGGAGAAAACATCCTAGGCGGAAGGATGAAGCATTTATAGAACTATGAGATTCTACAAGGATAAGCTGCATTTGAGAAACCACATGGAAGACACTGTCAGTGCCTTGCCCATATCCTTCGACATCTCTATGTGCTCTCTTTGCTCTGGGAACAGCCGTCAAACAAAGACTCTCAGGGGTTGGTGTGTAAATAACCCAGCTACACCCCTCAAGTGGGGTAATTCTGAGGCATGTGTTTCTTAGAGTTTCTTTACAGGATTAAGCTCCTATTGTCCACGGTGGTAGTTGGCTTAATAGCTCACCTTTTATGGGCTGCATTCCTTTCCTGTATCATTTTCTACCTCTTCCTCACTGGTGTTTCCATCACCTCCCCCAAAAAACTATTTGCACTCAAATCTTTGTCTCAGGATGAGCTTCTGGGAGAATCCAAACTAAAATAAACCATAAGTGGCTCTACCTGGTAATGACAAAGAGTGCAAGGAAAGAGATTCAGTGACAGGAGATACTGGAGAAGGACCTTTTCATGGTGGACTTCTAATGCCCTATAAGGATTGTGTAACCTTTTCCTCTAGGCAATGGGGTGTTCACTGAAAGTTTAGTAGGGGCATGACATGACCAGATCTGCATTGTAGAAAAGACCATTGCAGTTACATATCTAATCATTAAATGGTTTCCCCTACACTTAGAATGAAATCCAAACTCCTAAGCATGGCCTAAAAGGTGTTGCATTACATGGCACATGCTAGCCTCCCAACCCTCTAAAAACTGTCTGTTCGATTGGCAATCGTTGGGTTATTGTCAACCCAAATGGCTCAGCAGAGTCAGAAGCCAGATGAAGAGTTCCACTCTGTGAAACTGTGAGGAGCAGAGCTCACCTCCTAGTGTTCTAACTAAAATTCCCAGCTCCTCACTTTCTCGCCCTTCCTTGTGAACTAAGTCATGTGCTAATAAAATCTGTCCAACCTTGACTTTGAATCAGGAGGAGCTTGTAATGCAAAGAGACAGAAAATAATATATTCTTCTAGTGGGCAGTGCCATTTGTGGCAGCAACACCCTGTTTGGGGGAACAGCCATGTCAGCAGCAACACCCAGAGTTTGGTGCTAAAAGGTCTCTTAGTTTAACTATGACATCAAATGCTGATTAGTGGCAGTAGCAGCATCTTCAGTGGCCCAGCTCTGTGGTGTGATGTTGGCTACTACCCAATAAGCAAAACCTGAATATAGTGTGGCATACTGATTGCATTAATGGCCTCAATTCTTCACCTCTCCCTGCATCTGTGTTATCTTGTCGGACCTTCTCATTCTGATTCTGGACTCACCTTTGTGACTTGCTTTGGTCAATGGATGTTAGCAAACACTACACGAGTGGAGGCTTGAAAAGCACTTGTGTGATTGAGCTCGCTTCTTGTCTTAGTCTGTATGGGCTGCTATAACAAAGTACCATAGACTGGGTGGCTTATAAACAACAGAAATTTATTTCTCACAGTTCTAGATGGGTTCTGGTAAGGGTTGTCTTCCAGGTTGCAGACTGCTGACTTCTCATTGTGTCCTCACATGGTGGAAGGAGCAAGGGATCTCTCTGGGACCTCTTTTATAAGGCTGCTAATTTCATTCATTCCATCCTCATGACCTAGTCACTTCCCAAGGGCCCCACCTTCTAATGTCATCACCTTGGGCATTAGGTTTTCAACATGTGAATTTTGGGGAAATACATTCAATCCATAACACTCTCACTGTTGACCTCTGCAATTGCCGTTAGAACATGTCTTGGCTAGTCTATTGGATGATGAGAGACATGTGGCACTAGGCCAAGTCTCACTGAGTTATCCCAGCTGAGGCCACCTAATCAGCCAGTTGAGCTTCAGATGTATGAATGAGCTCAGCCAAAGTCAACAGAGCTCTCTAGGCAACAAACAGCTGACCCCAGACACTCAAATGAGTCCAGCTGAGATCAGCCCAGCTCAGCCCAGCCCCAGATAAGCTGAACTTATGAACTAAATACTGTTCATGTTATATGCCACTGAGGTTATCTGGAGTTATTGTGGCAATAGATAACTGGTGGTTCTCTAGCCCTTTCCACAAGCCTTTGAGCTGACTTTTCTGCTTAAATCAGGCAAGAGTCAGTATTTGTTGCTTGCTCTAACTTTCTCTGAATGTAAATTAGAAACACAGGATCAATGGAGAGATTGAATTAGGAGAGACTTTAGCATACTTACAGTTAGAGCATTGGAGAGAGTTATATTTGTTAGGACATAAGTGTGGCTGGAAAATAACAGTGCTTTAAACATGATAGAAGTTTACAGTTTTTCTCATGTAAAACCCTAAGCTGGATGGCAGCTCTGCTCTGTGAAACTTTCAGAGGTCTGGGCTCCTTGTCTCTCTCCACCCTCTGTTATGTCCTCACTCAGTTGGCATGGCTCCCCACCACATCCACACTTCAGCCATTGGGATGAGAGAAAAGGAGGATATGACCTTGTCCTTAATATTTGGTGGTTATGTTTATTTCTTCCCCTTTTAACCCATTTTTTTTTTCTTAGAAATTGGTCTCATGGTTGCACTCAGCTGCAAGAGAGGCTGGGAAAGGCAAACATTCTAGCTAACCATGTGTATTTCTAAAAATTCTGCTCTATGCGAGGAGGGGCAAAGAGATAGTAGTAATTCCTACCATAATAATTAATAAAATAAGGTCTCTATGATAGATTTTAATAGCCATTTCTTTCCTTCTTCCTTGTTAAGGGGGCTCATTTCTTAGAGAAGTGAGGCAACTATGTTCCCAGTCTGGGCATAAGTCATGATTTGTCTAAACCAGTATGGCAGTTCTACTCAGCTTTTCCAGGAAGTTTGCTTCCCCAGCCTCCTCTGCAGCTCTAGGTAGCCATGTGACCCAGTTCTGACCAATGAGCCATGAGGGGCAGACTGCTGGGGGTTCTGGGAAATGATTTTTTCCCTATGAAAGGACAAACATGGAGAAGAGTTTACTGGCACACTCCTGCTTAGAATACTGGTGTGAGCGCTAGTGCAATCAGCTTATGACCACAAAAGACAGAGAATTACAGATGTCAACTTAGAACTCTGACACCTTTTCCAGGATTCAAATGATCTTGAGAGATGAATAGAGGTAAGCCAAGTGGAAAAGGGGAGAAAAAATATTTGAGCAAGTGAGAACATTGTATACATGAGAAGGAATGCTCAGAGACACCCCTGGGAAGTTGAATTGGACTTTGTATGTAGCAGTGTGATTTACTGTCAGAATTACCTCCTTCAGAATTGGGGCTAGTTTCCCTGCTTGTCAGCTGATTCACCACCAAAGCATGACAGGCATTTTCCCTTTGTAGGTTTAAGAGTAATGCCCATTTCTTCCCCCATTAGAGAGTTAAAAGACTTTTGTTTTGGACAGTCTGGACTTCCAAAGGCAGAGATCTAAATTATGTGGGTAGGGGGTGTTGGCTTGAAAAGTTGAGGGAGAAAGAAATAGATCCTAGCCCCTACAGCAAGTGGGATTTCCTTATCCTTGACAGAGTGGAGAGGTGTCTGCTTCTGCCCGCTTTGGGGCCTGTGTTTGACTTCTTCCCAGACTCTGGAGAGACAGGATGTCTTAATGGGTTAGCTGCATGGACATAGGAACTGAGCTCTAAGCCCCAGCCTTTGGGTCTATGAGCAGTGGGACAACTGGGGTTGGTCATCAAGCTTCTCATAGTGAACACACCAGCCTGAAGTCCAGAGCCCTTCACAAAGATTTCAAGATTGGGTGAACTTGGGAATTCTATGTGACTCCAGCAAGGGATAGGGGAGATGGGGAGTAAAACAATACTGATTGAGATAGAAATTTCTCCCCAATTCCTTAAGGAAGAGGGCTCAGTCAGATTTATTATTTTAAAAAAATAAAGGTAAAATAATAAAGCTACTTCTTGCATTAGAGCATTCAATTATGGTACAAATTCATATTGTGGTATACAAAGCCAAAGAAAAGCATATGAGAGGAGGTCATAAATTATCTCAGTAGCTTTCTTTTAAGTTGATGGATGTTTTACAAGAAAATATAGAAGAGATATCTTTAAGAACTCAAGCTTATATGTATACAAAGTATCTATTTTCATCTTAAAAACTAATTAAATTGATCTGATACTGCCTACAGCACCTGATACTCCTAGGTAGTCTCCAATGCAAGTATTAACCAGTTTCCAAAATCAGATAAGATCGGGCATGTTCAGGGAGACATAAATCAAAATAGAAAATAATTTTAAAATAATAACAACTGTTGGTAAATATGTGCTAGAACAGGTAGCTGGCCTTCTAGTTGACCCTCAGTGATTCCCACCTCCTGGTATTTATACCCTTGTGTAGCCCACGCTCCATAGTCCCCTCCAGGGTTTGTGTGTATGACCAATCAAATGAACCTGAAATGATGAACATCACCACTAAGATTTGGTTAAAAAAGGTACTGCAGCTTCCATTTTGGTCTCTCTCAGTCTTGAATCACTTGCCATGGGGAAAGCCAGCTGCCATGTTGTGAGGACACTCAAACAGCCTACGAGGTGAAGAACTGAGGTATCTGACTAATAGCCAGCAAGAAACTGAGACTTCCTGCCAACAACCACGTGCGTGAGCTTGGATGAGGATCTATTCCTTCTAGCAGAGCATTCAGACGGCCACAGCCCCAGCCAACAGCTGGACCGCCACTATTGTTGACTGATTCTGGCTCAGATTTTGATTCTGAGCCAGAATCACCCAGCTAAGCCACATTTAGAAACTATGACATAAAAAATATTTGTTATCATAAACTTCTAAAGTTTGAGATAATTTGTTACAAAGCAATAAGCAATACAATATTTGAGGGGGGAAATCATCAAATATACTCAAAGGGTTAAAAAAAAAAGCAGTTTTTTATCCTACCTCTTCTTAGCCACCCAAAGATTCTCCTCAGAGGGCAATGCCCAAATGCTAGACTGCCACTACCCAACTTTCTGTTGTGAAAACAAGATATAACAGCATTTAAATCTTTATTTGTTCAAACTACTGTTATTTGAATCTGTTCTTTGCAGCCAAATGTACTCTTAAGTGATATAGGAGCCTTAGGCTGTAAAGTCTTATAATGTGCTCATTGTCTTTGTTATTTTCCTCCCCTTGACCCAATAATGCAAGAGATCCAGCTGAAAAGAGCTAGCAGCAACGTGTTCTGCTGGAATCACAAGTCAAATTGTGAAAAGAACTGAAAATATAAAGTTCTTACTGTGATTTTATTAATCTAAGATGCCGTCAACTGCACCATTATTTCAGGAACCTCTGAGAGGAAATATAATATTTAAATGTTTATTTTCTACTTATCGAAATAATTTTTTAACTTATTTAAACACAGATTTTGAAATCACATATCAATACTTATAAAAATATTCAACTTTAGGAGTAATCGATAAAATACAAAAAGACTCCCTCTTTCATGTCGACATCCTTAGCATATTTGCTTTTATCTTCATGCCTGTTGCCTCATAGTAACAAAATAGCTGCGGAGGCTCTAGGCATCAAACCACATTCGAGTTAAGAAGGAAGATGTAGGAATGGTGCCACATCATCTTCTTTTTATCAGGAAAAATAAAAGTCTTCCTAGAGCCCCAGCAGACTTCTTTTTATCAGGAAAAATAAAAGTCTTCCTAGAGCCCCAGCAGACTTCTGCTTGTACGTCATTTGCTAAAACCGTGTCCCATAGACACCCTTGATACAAGCTCATATGTGGAAAAGCAAATATTTTGCCTGCGTCTAGGTTCGTTGCCATCCTGAACAAAAGCTTCTGTTAGCAAAAAAGGAGGAAATGGGTATTGGGAAGGAAGCTAATAATGTCTGCTGCGACACAGCTTAATAAATTGTAGTTTGACGTGCATAATAAATAGTAGTTGCCCTTGGCATAAAGTAAAAATAATAATAGCAAAAATACTTATATAGTACAGTGCTACTATGTTTCAGTCACTCTTCTGAATATTTTAAATATATTAAATCATTTCCTCCTCACAGCAACTTTGCAGGGTAAATGCTGTTATATCTTGTTTTATTTTTTTTTAAATTATACCTCATCTGCTCACAATTAGATTTACTATAATCCTTTGTGCAGGACATATTTCTCATTGCTCCATGCATGGCTCTCTGTTATTTACTTTTTAAATATTAGTTATTTTTAATAATGTAATAGTTACCCTCAAGTCCTCTACCCAAAATAAAATGAGGATCTTGTCAGTAATTCAGATCTGACAGGATGGTCTACCCAGCCCATTTCACTTCCTTCTCTGGCCCAAGGCAATCATCATCTAGAACCCTAAGTTCATCATTTCTTTACTTTCTTTATATAGTTTCCTTATACAACATTATGGTTTTGCTGCATCTACGTATAGTCCTAAAAAGTGTGTGTATATGCATTTACCGTATACCTTTGGTTGTTTTTAACTGTCATATCTTTCTTTGGTACTCTTTTTTCACTTACTACTACATTGCTAAGATTCATTCACATTGTTGTGTGTTGCTACAGTCATTTTGACAACCATTTAAAATCTATCGTGTGAATATGTAGCAGTTTATTTATCCTCAAACCATTCTTTATTGAAGTATCACATACTTAACGACTTTTTCTTTTCTGGTTATTTACTGGTCTATCTCTGTCACACCTAGGTTCGCTAATAGTTTAGTGTAATTTGAGCGATTTTTCTACATTCTTTGTAATGGCTGCATGAGATCCTGCCTCCTCTGGAAGACTCGCAGTCACACATTGCAGAAGTTTGCCTTGTGTTGCCGGTTATTTACACTGGGCTACCTGAGAGAGGCTGACCAATAAAGACTTTGATTTGATGGGCGTAGGGCACACAGAGAGCTCTTAGTCTCAGCCAAGAGGAATATCGGGGGGAGGTAGAGAATGTCAATGCATTGTTGAATATTTCCTTGTTATGATCTGTAAAAGATCATTTAAACAGAACCACTTTAAAATGGAGCCGAAGCTGCCATGCATGTCTTATATCTCAAATCTTTGGAATATTAAAACAAAGCAAAATAACCTTTGCACTGGACCTAAGCAACCTTGTGCCTTGCAAAACTGTTTGCAAAGGTAACAAGAAAGCAGTTATTATGACTACTTGACTGAAAATTTAAAACATTGTTTAGAATTACCGTCACTATGTTATATTATCTGAACCAATAGAAATGTCTGCCTTCTGTTGATGTAATTGTTCCCTTTCCCTTTCTCTTAAATACCTGTTGCCTTTGTTTCCTAATCAGAACACTATTTGTGCTTCTGCCTGAATCAGAGTGTCCCAAATAGCTATTCTTGTTGATCTCAATAAATACTTGCTGCCTCTCACTTTGAAAAGGCCTTTCATTTTTAGGTTAACAGATCACTTTTGCTTCCCTGGGCAACCTGGCAAATGTGAGAACTTGGGTCGTGACCACTGGGATAATCAGAATTCCTTGCTCCTTGGCAAATTCTTTAACACTCTTCCCCTTGAATCTAATTGGTATAATCTAATTGCTCTCACCTTGAATATGAGCCGGCCTTGGTGACTAAAATCTAGGGTGCACTAGAAGCAACATGGTGAGACTTCTGAGGTTAAGCTAGGGAAAGGCGATACAGCTTCCTGTGGCTCACTCTTTTGGGACACTCTCTCAAGAAAAGCCAGTCAGCAGGCTGTGAAGCAGCCCAAATGAGCACCCTCAGAAATCACATGAAAGTCTCCTATGGAGTAGAACTGAGACCTCCCTCCCCCAAACTGAACTAGCAGCAGCTGCCAGACTTTTGAGTGAATGAGTCTTCCAGGAGGGGGCCCCAAAATTCATGAGTGGTGAGAAGTCATCCTGGATGTGCCCTGTCCAAATTCCTCGTCACACTTAGTGAGTTTTAAGCTAACCCCTGTGTTGTGTCCAAAGTCCTCACCCAGAATCCATGTGCATAGTAAAGGGTTGTCTTGTGCTACTGAGTTTTGGAGTAGTAATTTGTCATGCAAATTAGTAAAATCAGTTAAAAATAGTAACTGGTATACCCAATTTTTTAAAATTGTGCTATTATATGCATACAAATTTAAGATTGATATTTCCTTTTGATTATTTAACTTCTTTATTACTAGAAAACATATAGCTTTATATCTGGTAATATCTCTCCTAAATACACTTATTTTTTATTTTAATACAGTCAGTTCAGCTTTCTTTGGATTAGAGTTTGCATAGAATATTTTATCCCATCTTTGTACTTTAATTTATTTATATCCCCGTATTTCAAGTGGGTTTGGTATTTTTAAAATTCTATTTGACATCTTTGTCTTTTAAATGGCATGTTCAGATCATTTACACTTCATGTAATTATTGATATAGTTGAATATAAATCTGCCATCTTGTTATCTTGCTACTTGTTTTCTGACTATCTTGTCTGTTCCTTTATTTTTTTCCCCACCCATCTTTCCCACTCTCCTTTCCTTTGGCGACCATCAGCTTCTTCTCTATATCAATTGGTCTGTTTCTGTTTTGTTTTGTTTATTCATTTGTTTGTTTGTTTTTTTCTTAGATTCCACATATAAGTGAAATCATATGGTATTTGTCTTTCTCAGCATGACTTATTTCACTTAGCATAATACCTCTAGATCCATCCATGTTGTTGCAAATGACAAGATTTCATTCTTTTTTACTGCTGAATGATGGTACACCTAGTTTAAAGATGTGGAAGCTGAGGCATGCAGAGGATTAATATACAGTAAATGGGGAAGCCAAGTTTTGAACTCTGGCCATTTGACTTGAAAATTTGCTGTTCTTAATCTTGACACCTCCCTTATAATTGTCTATAACCTATTTCTTCCCTTGCATTTTTGGGATACCCTTGATGTCTCAGAATATGACTAATTAACTTGTTCCCCAACCCTAGGATTAAACTGAG
>NW_011888799.1:903861-920343 GCF_000151845.1 Pteropus vampyrus | reverse complement strand
TTCTGCTCCTTCTCCCTACCCCTAGTCATACTTCCCACAGGCAACCACCTTCAATTCTTTTATTTCCCTTCCTATTTACCTTTTTATCTCTAAATTATATACTTGTACTATTATTTCTTGATTAATCATTTTTAGACATTATCTATTGACTTCCCACCATGATAGGTGAAGATTTCTTAGCCTTTACACACTATCCACTGCCTTTTCTCCTAAAGTCTCAAAATGTCTGTATCATCATTCATGAGTATAAGACTACCACTTTACAATAAGTGTTAGTTGCAGTAGTCAGAAGAGACATGATGGTGATTGGATTATGGTGGTGGCACTAAGGATGGGAAAAACAATGACTGATTCAAGAGATATGTGGGAGGAAGAGTAGATGAAACTGAATGAGTGTTTTTGGATGTCAGGGATGAGAGAGAGGGAGAGGTACATGGGAAAATGGGTATATGGATACTGATATCATTTACAGAAGTAAGAAACACTGAAGTAGGAGGTTGGGGTGGGGATAGGAAAAATTGTAAGCTCAATCTGGGACGTGTTGACTTTGAGCAGTCCAAAGGAGTACCCAAATGGAGGCAGAATAGTTAAATATGCAGGTTTTAATCTCTAAATGGAAGACTGGACTGGATTGGGAGTCGTCGGCATAAATGGCAACTGAATTATGGGAATCAGTGAAGTGTAAAGTGAGAGAGTGTAAAGTGAGAACAGTGTCTTGGTTTGTGTATTGAGAAAAACTAACATTTCAGAATAAGCAGAAGGAAGTCAATAAGGGATTTTGAGAAGGACTTTCTAGAGAAGTGATTTAAAAAAATAATAATAAGGTGAGTTTGCTATCAGAAGCCAAAAGAAGATCCTTGAAGGGATAAAGAGTGGTCAAGAGAAATGATTAAAAGGAAGGTTCCAGAGAGGGCAGGAGCATGAGGCTCTGGAACACAGGCAATAGTAGAGGAAGAAAGATACTTCATTGTAACAGAGAAAGAGTATGTATGTGGAAATGAGATTTGTGAATCTCGAGGCATAAGGTTTGGAATTGTTGTTGTAGATAATAGGAAAGGAAGTAAGTAACCAGGGAAGTATAGTGGAATTACCTAGCATTGTTGAAGGCCCAGTTAAAATTACAGAAGTACCAGTATTAATTATCCTCGGTCTAAAACACTGAAGGTTTGGAAAAAGGTATATAGAAAATCCGTTATGGGCAGGAGTCATTTGGTGGAGAGTCTTGTTATTTCAGCTTGTTGTTTATAATTTCTAATTCTATTTGCATCAGTTTGGAAAAATTCTATTTTTTGGAACAAGACATCTTTTTGTACCTGGTAACCAAATACATTTAGCCCAGACTCAAGAATCAATTTTTTTCACACACCCCCAAAAAGACTTACACAAGCAAAAAAGAAATACCTTGTAGGATAATGTTTCCTTCAGCTTTATTCAGTTCTCCCACTTCAGGCACAAAGAAGACAGATAGGTGTATGCAAGGTTGGGATTTTTGTCTGCGTCCATGCTTTCAGCAGATCTGGGCTAGGTTGTTGTTTGTTTGTTTGTTTGTTTGTTTAGCTACACCATCAGGTAGACCTAGGAAGCAAGGGTTTGAAGAGGAATAATGGTCTGGAAATGGTAAGAAAATCCGAGAGCACAGCAGCCCGCCCCATCTCCTGAAAACATTTCTCTCTAAGTTAGACAAAAGATGTATTAAAGATAGGACATCTAGAGAGAATGAGCTTTTTGTTGACTTCTTAAAAATTAAACAGAGTTTACTGACAATGATTTAGCTAGGTTCCTGTATGATTTGGTTTAATCCCACAGCCTCGGTTAAAACAAAAACAAAAACAAAGAAACAAAAAACCACTTTTGTATTGTTGTATTGTTTTCTTTTAAAAGAAACTGATTGTTAAAATACCTTTCCAAAAAATTAATTTTTGTAAGAAAACATCCCAGTGGTAGACAAACAATTTACCCAGATCCAAAGAAGAATTTGAGGACAATTCATAAGTACAGGTAGCAGAATTTTGGCCCTGTATTAGTCTGCTATAACTGCCATAACAAAGTACTACAAGATGAGGTGGCTTAAACAACAGAAATTTATTTTCTCACAATCTTAGAGGCTGGGAGTTCTGGGTCAAGGGGTTGGCAGGGTTGTTTTTTTCTGAGACCTCTTGGTTCTAGAAGACCACTTTTTCCCTGTTACCACATGGTCGTTCCTCTCTCCATGTGTGTCTGTATCTTAATCTCCTCTGCTAATACGGAGACCAGTCATATGGGGTTAGGGCTCACATTAATGACCTAATTTTAATTTAATTACCTCTTTAAAGACCCTACTCTAAATGTAGTCACAAGGTACTGGGGATTAATACTTCAACATATAAAGTGGGGCGGGGGGGTGGGACACAATTCAGCCCATAACAATCCTTTTGACCCTTGCCCCTCGAATCACACCTGTGAATATAGCAAAGGGACTTTGTAGATGTAATTAAGATAAAAGATTTAAGGATAAAGAGATTACCCTGGATTACCCAGGTGTACCTAATCTAGTCCCATGAGCTGGCAAAAGAAGAGAACTTTCTCCAGCTAGAGGCAGAAAGACTCCAAGTATGAGAATTTGGTGCACCTCTGCTGGCTCTGAGAGCCCACAGGCAAGGAAGGAGGCCTCTAGAGCAAAGGGTGGCCCGCAGCTGATATCCAGCAAGGAAATGGGAACCTCGGTTCTACAACTGCAAGGAAGTCAATTCAGCTAACAATCTGAAAGAACTTAGAAGCAGATTCTTCCCCAGAGCCTCCCAATAAGAACCCAACCAGCCAATGACAACTTGATTTCTGCTGTGTGAAACCTGAAGCAGAGAAACCAGTTAAATCTTAAGGCAATCGAGACTTCTGACCTATAGAACTGTGAGATAATAAGTTTGTGTTGTTTTAAGCTGCTAAATTTTTGGTTATTTATTACAGAAACAATAGAAAAGACGCGAACAACCAACCAAAGAGTCAGCACTAAAAGAAAAGTACTAGAAATTAAATCTACAGTTGCCTTTAACTTAGAATGAGCCAAATAATAAAATAAAGTTACTAGTAAAATTGACGGTTACTTGGAAGATAAATCAGGACTTCTTCAAAGTCCTGTTGAAGAATCAGAAAATTAGCAGAATGACCTCCTGAGATGGAGCTAAATTCTGAATGGTTGTCAGTAATGGTGAATGATTCCTCTCCGGACAAGTAAAAATCAATATTTGGAAATCTAAATGCATAGATAGTACAAATACACCCCCCTCCCTCACTAGCAACAAGAAAATAGACATATAATTATAGCTACACTCAAAAAATTGTTGTGAAGCTCCAACACAATGCCTGGCACAAAGTAAGTTTTTAGTAAATGTGTATTGTTATTATCATCATTATTATTACCTCATTTCATTTGACTGGTATACTTCTGAGGAGTAAATATTTTAATTTGCAAAATTAAAACATAATTTTCTATTGACTTAGCATATAACTTGACAGAGAGATAACCCTATAGGGAAAACAAGACAATACTAAGATTTAAAAAGTCATAAATAAAAACATAGAAAAATATCAATAAGACTATTTTCATGTTACATAAAACATCACATCTGCTCTATCACAAATGAAATAAAGAGACTTCTAAATCAAGAATCTCATACTCCAAGGCTTTCCAGGGCCAGACGGGTAAAATAAATGGCTGAGGTTAAGGGGTATAAAGTAATAGGGAGCGGTGGAGACTATAGCAAAAGGACAGTATCCAACCTGCCTGAAAGCACTTTAATTCAACTTCCTTTTAAAGACTGTGCTGTTCAAACAAGACATGTTTGAGGGCCATTTTGCAATTATTTGCTCCCTGCACTTCCAAGTTATACTGAGGAGAAGGGAAGAAGACAGAGAGGGAAGCAAAGAAAGGAGAAAAGCTAGGAGAGAGAGAGAGAAAGGAGAGAGAAACATGATAGCCATCAGAGTTACTGAGGACAGATGACTAAGATGAGAAACAATAGGGGAAGAATTGCCAATATTTGTCAAGGACCTGCTTTAGTCAAAGCCATCTGTTAGAAATTGTGGGATAGATGGAGTCTCTGGGCTCAATGAGCTCACAAATCTCTGGGCAGAGATTTGAGATAAGTTTGAGTGTTGAGATAGGTTTTTGAGCCAGATAGATGTAGGTTAAAATCCTGATTTTCCACTGACCAGATATACAGCCTTAGGCAAAATTAATTAACTTCTCTAACTCTAATATCCTGATTGGTAGCCATTAGGATGATTATTATAAGTGTAGAATATTTAAATAGCAATTTAAAACAATATAAAAGATGCCACAAGACAATACATGATTTATTATTAAATTAATTAAATAGTGACCCTGGAACTAAAGAGAAACATCTCTTTCAGTGAGATAAACATATAGACAAAGAGAATATGTTGGTTTCTTCAAAAGGACAAAGTCAAGCGAGGCACTAGATCCCAGTGGGTCGCTAGTCCTCATTAGGTTTAGCTTCAATGAAGTTTAGACATATTTGGTACAGTCTAAGTTATTGTAACAAAGAAACCCCAAAAGACAGTTGCTCGTTTATGATGAGTTTATTTCTCTCTCAAGTAACAGTGATCCATGGTTGATAGGGTGTTTATCATATTCAACAAGGGATTCCAAGTCTGGATCACAGCTCAGTTTTGATCAAGGCAAGAATCAAGAAGGAGGAAAAGGAGAAGGGGAGACACTCCTAATCCTTTTATGAATAAGACTGTAAAGTGGCACATATCACTCATACTCACATCCCTTTGGTCTAATAGCCACATAGACCTTCAAGGAAGAATGAGAAATGTAGTCATTAGCCTGGTGGCCATGTGTTTAGCTACAACAAAAATTAAGAAGAGAGAAATGGATATTGGGAGACAATTAACAGTCTTTGCTGTAAATAGACCAATGCGAAGCCAAAAATTGTATGAGATTTTTTTTAAGGAATAGAAAGAGGAAGTCTACTGTTTTCAGGTAAGTTAGAGTCAGTAAACATAGCAGGGCCAATTATGCCACAGGAACCTTTGTTGTGAGATTAATAGTTATTTATGTTATAACTAGAAGTTTGACTTGGTTTGTCTTTTTCCATCCTAGTTTTTCCTTAGGTGTACTGAATTGGAATACTCGTAATCCCATGTCATAAAAAACAGACATCATTAACACAATGTAAGACCCACTTTTAACTAACTTATTTGTTTAATTAATCTTTTATTAAAACCAACATTAATGTACATCATATACCACACGTCAGTGAATACATGCATGAGTGTTAAGTGAATTGTTTTAATGTAGAAAAAAACACTATAAGAAAGCCAACCAAAATGAATAGTGATTTTTGTACTAGTCACTAGAGATAAAATGATGATTAAGAAAATCTATTTGCATACAACTCAATAACAACAAAAAAACAAATGAGCCAATCAAAAAATGGGAAGTGGACCTGAGCAGACACTTCTCCCTAGAGGACATACAAATGGCCAACAAATATATGAAAAGATGCTCGACATCGCTAGCTATTAGGGAAATGCAAATCAAAACCACAATGAGATATCATATCACACCTGTTAGAATAGTTATAATCAACGGGACAAATAATAACAAGCATTGGAGAGGATGCGGAGAAAAAGGAACCCTCATACACTGCTGGTGAGTCTGCAAATTGGTACGGCCACTATGAGAAACAATATGGAGGTTTCTCAAAAACTGAGAATTGATCTATCATCTGATCCAGCAATCCCTCTACTGGGTATTTACCTCAAAGACTTGAAAACCCATATCCAAAAAGATATTTGCACACCGATGTTTGTAGCAGCATTATTCACAGTGGCCAGGACATGGAAGCAACCGAAGTGTCTTACAATAGATGATTGGCTAAAGAAGCTGTGGTACATATATACAATGGAATATTACTCAGCCAAGAAGAGATGAAATACTGCCATTTGCGACAACATGGATGGAACTCGAGATAATTATGCTAAGCGAAATAAGCCAGACAGAAAAAGTTGAAAATCACATGATATCACTTATATGTGGGATATAAACCTAAAAGCAACAAATGAGCAGGACAATCAAACAGAGACTCATGGACATGGACTATAGACTAGTGGTTACTAGTGGGGTGGGAGAGGAGGTAGATGGGGAAAAGGGGTCAAATATGGGGAAATAGGAGGAGGGCGTAGTGGGTAAAGGGGATCAAATATATGGTAGCTGAAGGAAACTGGACTTTGGGTGGTAAATACAATAGAATATACAGATGTCAAATTATAATGTAAAAATTATATACTTGTATTAATTACATACTTGTAAATTATATACTTGTATATAGTTTATATATTTGAAAATTATATACTTGTATTAACCATTGTTACCCCAATAAATTTAATTTAAAAATAAAAATAATAAAGTTCCTCTTGATATGGCGGTAGGAAAAAAAAGAAAAAAGAAAACCTATTTGCATAATGGAAAATATATTTAGCAGTAGTTCTTCAATTTATAGCATGCCAAGTAGGTAAATCCGGTCAATAGCACCCTTTGTGTCTAAACAGATAATCTGTTCAAATACATAGTCGTCATATACTAGAATAGCAACAAGCTTTCTTGCTGCACCTTCACTCCAGAGTGTTTTACTTCTTATTTTTGGGGTGATTTTCACACAACCATAATGCCCATGGAAATTTGCTTTCTGGGTGTAAGACAATCTATCATTTATTTTTCAATCTTATTACTAAATCAGCCTTATTACCTTAGTTTTGGTTGTAAATTACTAATTTTTCAGGCTTATTAACTTAATTTTGATTTTCCATAGCTTTTTTCCAATTTTATTGAGAAATAAGCGACATACATTACTGTATAAGTTTAAAGTGTACAGCATGATGGTTTGATTTACATATATTGTGAAATGATTACCACAATAGGTCCAGCTAATATCCATCTCATTGTATAGATGCAATAAAAAGAAAGAAAGAAAAAGAAGAGGCAAAATTTTTTCTCCTTGTGATGAGAACTCTTAAGATTTACTCTCTTAACAACTTTCCTATATACCATACAGCAGTGTCAGCTCCAGTCATTATGTTGTACATTTCATCCCTAGAATTTATTTATCTCATAACTGGAAGTTTATACCTTTGACCACCTTCCTCCAATTTCCTCTCCCCCCAGCCTTCACTTCTGGTAACCACAAGTCTGATCTCTTTTTCTATGAGTATGGTTGGTTTTTCTTTTTCTTTCTTTCTTTTCTTTTTTTAAGATTCTACATATAAGTGAGATCACACAATATTTGTCTTTCTCTATATGACCTATTTCATCTAGCATAATGCCTTCAAAGTTATAATGCCTATTGGTATGTCGTCTTCAGAGAAATTCTGTTCAAGTCCTTTGCCCATTTTTTAATTGGATTATTTGTTTTTTACTATTGAGTTTTATCAGTTTTTACGTATTTTAGATATTAACCCCTTATACAGTTTGCAAATATTTTTTACTACTCCATAGGTTGTCTTTTCACTTTATGGGTTCTTTTGCTATGCAGAAGTTTTTTAGTTTGATTTAGTCTCACTTGATTTTTTATTTTGTTGCTTGTGCTTAGGTGTCATATCAAAAAAAAAAAAATCATTACCAAGACTCATGTAAAGGAGCTTTATTCTTATGTTTTTTCCTAGGAGTTTCATGGTTTCACATCTTACATTTAAGTCTTTAATCCATTTTTAGTTAATCTTTGTGAGTAGTATAAGATAGGGGTTCGGTTTCATTTTTTTTTTTTGCATGTAAATATCCACTTATCCAGCATCATTTATTGAAGAAACTGTCCCTTCTCCACTGACTATTCTTGGCTCCCTTGTCAAATATTAGTTGACTATAAATGCTTTGGTTCATTTCTGACCTCTTGATTCTATTCCATTAATCTATTTGTCTGTTTTTATGTCAGTACCATATTGTTCTGATGACTTCATAATATAGCCTGAAATCAGGAAGTATAATGCCTCCTGCTTTGTTCTTCTTTCTCAGGATTTCTTTGGCCATTTCGGATCTTTTGTGGTTCCATATACATTTTAGGAGTGTTTTTTTCTACTACTGTAAGAAATGCCATTGGAATCTTGATAGGGATTGCATTGAATCTGTAGATGGCTTTTGGTAGTATTAACATTTTAACAATATTAATTCTTCCAATCCATGAACACAGGGTAACTTTTCATGGCCCATTTTTATTTACTAATTTATTTGTTCATTTATTTTTTTATACTATACTGAGCACTTGTGACTGCCCTCATTCAACCCAAGAAATAGAAGATTAACTATAATTAACATTTATCAATATGCCCCTTCCCTATTCTTGACCCCTGTACTTCAGAGGTAACCACTACCCCATTTCATGTTTATCATTTCCTTACTTTTAAAATAACATTGAATCTACATATACCTATAGGCCAGACAATATGTTATTTAATTTTAGTTGTTTTGAATTTTACAAAAAGCTTAATATATTGCATGTTCTCAATCTTGAGAAATATTTTAGCTGAGTGTAGAATTCTAAATTGGCAGTTATTTTCTTTTAGCACATTTATAATTCCACTAGATTTTGGTTTCCTTCAGAAGCCTAACTGTTGTTCTTCTGGAAAAAAAAAAAAAAGACCCTCAGCTGCATTCGAGATTTTATTTTAGTATTTAGTATTCGACAGAATGAGTACTGTATGTCTAGGCGTATATTTCATTTTATTTATCCTACTAGCTATTAGTTAGGGTTATTGAATCTGTGGATCGATGTTTTTTTTCACATATGCAAATCCATAGCTATTATCTCTTCGGATATGCTACCTTATTCTCTTTCCTCCCTCATTCCTTCTCTCTCTCTCTAAGTCAGAACATCTTATTATATCCTTTATGTCTCTTAACTTCTCATCCATATTTTCCATATTTTTGTTTCTCTGTGCTACATTCTGGATAATTTCTCCTGACTTATCTTCTGGTTAAGTAATTATCACTTCATCTGTGTCCAATTGGCTACCAAATATGCCTACCGAATTTCTAATTTCAAATATGGAGTTTTTATCCCTAGAAATTCTATTTGGTTCTCTTTCTAATATGGTAAGTTATTTTCTATGGTTTCCTGTTCCTATGTATATTTTCTTTTTTAATTAAATTTATTGGGGTGATATTTGTTAATAAAATTATATAGGCTTCAAGTGTACAATGCAATAATACATCATCTGTATATTGCATTTTGTGTTTACCATGCAAATCAAATCTCCTACTGTCACCATAAATTTGGTCCCCTTTTCCCTTAGCTATCTCCCCTTCTCTCCCCTTTCCCTCTGGTAACTACTAAACTGTTGTCTGTGTCTACGAGTCTTTGTTTGTCTTGTTTGTTGCTTTCAGTTTTATATCCCATGTATGAGTGAAATCATGGTTCTCAACTTTTCCTGTCTGACTTATTTCACTTAGCATGATTATCTCAAGATCCACCTATGTGGTCCCAAATGGCAGTATTTCACCTTTTCTTATAGCTAATATTCCATTGTATATATATGTTCCACATCTTCTTTACTCAATCTATCAAAGACATTTCAGTTGTTTCCATGTCTTTGCCACTGTGAATAATGCTGCTATGAACATCAGGGTGCATCTATTTTTTCAGATAAATATTTTCAAATTTGTGGGGTAGATACCCAGAAGAGGGATTGCTGTATCATATTTTTAATTTTTTGAGGCCCCTTCATACTGTTTTCTATAGTGGCCGTACCAATTTACATTCCCAAGGGTTCCTTTTATTCCACAACCTCTCCAACGCCTGTTATTACCTATCTTGATGATAGCCATTCTAACAGGTGTGAGATGGTATTTCACTGTGGTTTCGATTTGCACTTCCCTAATGGCTAGTGAGGTTGAGCATCTTTTCATGTCTGTTGGCTGCTTGTATGTCTCCTATAAACTGGTATTCTTGCAGTTATGTTTCTACTGTCTGTTATTTCTGTTGGTTCTCACAGTGCCTTGTTCCTTGTGTGCTTGGTTATTTTTTACTGTGTATTAGTTGTTGTGTCTGAAAAATTATTGATGGAGTTTGGATTTGAGGACCAAATCAAAGGTGCATTCCAGAGAGGATATGAGTTTGCTTTTGCCAAGCATGTAGAAACACTTCCAGTTCAAGAGTACTTTAAACTAGACTTACGACTTAAAAGTTTTTTTGAGTGATTCATGTAATTTGGGCTACAAATCCACAAAAAGGCTAGCTATGGTTACAATGTCTCGAGGAGAGCTTTTCCCCCATATATTCAGTGTAGTACTAAGTTAACGCTCCTTGGCGTCTCTTGGGAGAAAGCTGTTTACTTCTGATTCATCTTAATCATAGCCCTTTGGGACTAATATAGAAAAGGCCTTCTAACAGACTCCCCATCTTGGTGGACCCTGAGCTTTGATTTCGCTTCTTCTTACTCTACAGAGCTCTCTCATAAATGAAATTCAAATTTGGCCAGATTGGCAAATATCCTCAGAGCAAAATTGACTTCCATGCCTTGTTTACCTGACCCCGTTCTTAAACTCCTATAGACTTTGGCCTCCTACCTCTTACTTCCTACCTTGCCTGTACCTCTGTGCTTTTAAGAATATTTTAAAACTATTTTATCCAGCATTTTTAGTTGTTTTTAGCAGGAAGCTGGCCCCAATAACCTAACCAATCAGAAATTCCTCTACTTTTTCTTTATTTCCTTTTCATTGATTTCTGTTTTCTTTATTTTCTTCCTCCTATTTTTTGCTGTTCTTATTGTTGGTTTTTTCCTAACTTCTTAAGTTGAATACTTAGCTCATTGTTGCTTTTTCTTTTCATAAGGTTTGGTATGTGCTGGAGGAATGATTGCTCAAAGCCACCTATTTTCATCAATTTCTCACCCCAGCAGGGATATTGTGTTGCCCTGATTTTTCTCCTGAGGACACCTGAACTCAAGGTCTGGACAAGTGAAGCCACTTTTCCTCAACAGAGGGCAGCAATTGTTGTCCACGGCAATGTTAGGAAAGATACAAACATAATATAAACTATCTATTTCTGCTCAGTGTTTCCCAATCCTGGCTATATATAAAAATCACTAGGAAGTTTTAAAAAATACTAATGTTTAGGTCCCACCCAACAAATGTTTTGATTGGTCTGGGGTAGGGCCTGGACCTGGGTACTTTCAGTGATTCTAATGTGAAGCCAGGTTGAGAACCACTTGTCTGATTGATCTGCTCACTGCCAACAGACTGCATCCTTCCTCCTCCCCACTCATACTCCGATAAATTTTAAACAGTCTCTGTCTTCCCAAAGTTGTTATTTCCTAGTTTTATATTTCTCTCTGTTGTTTCTCCTTTGGGAAAGGAGGCAGAAAACCTGATAATTTACCACAATAGAAGGAACCAGAATGCTCGCTTACATTTTTTTTTTTCCACAGGAGGTTTCAGTATGAAACAGAAACGCTGGTGTGGGATGACAGCCAAAATAGGCGCCGTGTTATCAGGGGTCTTTACCATCGTAGCCACCAACTTGTACCTTATCTTCGAAGGGAAGTACATTAGGAGCAGCAATTGCACTGATTTTAATCCACGGAATAAGAGTATAAATATCCTGATAAATCACTTCGTCATCTGTTGGAGTTTCAATATTGTCCTCTTCCTATCTTGTGTCACTATCATCATCAGCTGCTTATTCATATACTCAGTATATGCCCAGATATGCAGGGGCGTGGCGACCTACATCATCTGGATCTTTTTCTATGAAACTGTAAATATTGTAGTACAAATTCTTAGCAACAATGACAACAACGTCAGAGAAGTCAGAGTCATGCGCTGGTTTGGCTTGGTGTCCCGTATATTCATGCACTGTTTCTGGATATTCTTTGTCATAATTTATGCCCACATAATCTACGAAAATAAAAGCAAGGGCAATATAATTTCCTACAACAGACGTATTTCTACAGGCAATGAAGAGTTCTCACGGAGAAAATCAAGGATAATCAACTTTACCCGCCACTAGAAAGAATAATGTTGGCCCTTTTCTCTCTGAGAGGCAGATCTCCCAGGTTCTCGTGGTAGCTCTAGTTCTGTCTCTTTCACTTTTGCTGGTCTGTTCATCAAATAGAGACCTTAATTGTCACTCTTTTGGGAAATTTGAAGAGAACTGTGATTGTAATCACAACTGGAGCATTCTGCTCAATGAGAATGTTTAATTAAAGGGCACTGTTTTTTATCAAGCTCTCTGAATTGCTCCTTTTTCTGATCAGTACCACCTTATTGGTCAAAATGAAGAGGGCAAGAGAATGAAATGAAGCTGAAATGCAGTCTGGCAGTCCTTTCATCTTAATATGTCTTCATCAGCCTTCAACTCACCGCTCTCTAATTCAACCGTAGGACAGGCAAATCTGTATTTATACCTCAGATTGTTGAAGCACAAAGGATACTGTTGGTGCCTTGGGGTGGCTTTGTACTATGGTTTTTCTCTCTATGATCTCTATGCTATATTCCAGATAAGTAAAATAATAAAAATAGAGAAAACTCATTCTTTCTTTCTGTTTTGAGTCCCTCCTTTTTTAAATTTGTCAAATAGCACAAAAGATACTTGGTTAATCAAAAAGTATTTGTTAAACTTTTCTGGGTCTGGCACTGTTTCTGGAAACTAGGAGAATGCAAAAAAAAAAGAATACATATGTGTGTGTGTGTGTGTGTGTGTGTGTGTGTGTGTGTATAACATAAGACCTGGCCTTGAAGATTTTACAGTTTTATGGGAGAAACTAAATCACTCTTTATGAATTAATTAACCAACCATATAAGACAGTACAAGAATACACATTATCATAGATCAAGAAATCATTTTGTATTCAGATTCAGAAACTGTCAGAAGTAGCTTAAGCCAGGATAGAAGACAAATTGAGCAAACTTCTACCTCAAACATTAGACATTATGTTACATGTTCGTTTATTTAATAGCTTTCTTGAGGCATAATTGACATATAATAATATGTAATGATTAAAGTATGTAATTTGACATAAGTATATCCCAGTGAAACCATCACCACAATTGATTTTGTGAACATATGTATCCCCTCTAAAGTTTCCTTGTAATCTCTGTCTCCCGCCCCTTCCTACACCACCACCCCCCAAAATCACAAGATATTGATTTGCTGTCATTACATACTAGCTTGCATTTTCTAGAAATTTACATAAGTGGATTCATACAGTATGTACTCTTTTTGTGTCTGGCTTCTTTCACTCAGTCTGATGCCTTTAAAGTCATTGTTATGTGTATTAATATTCATTCTTTTTTGCTGAGTTAGATGCCATGGCATAAATGTACCACAGTTTGTTTATCCATTTACCCATTGAAGGACAACTAGTGGTTTGCAATTTGGGGCAACTATGAACAAGAATGCTAGAAGCATTTGTGTATAAGACTTTGTATGGACTTATGATTTCATTTATCTTGGGTAAATATCATTTCAACTTTTTAAAGAAACTGGCAATTTTTTCTAGAGCAGCTATACTATTTTATACTCCCAATGGCAGAGTATGAGAATTCCAGTTCTTCCACATTCTTGCCAGCACTTAGTACAAACAATAAGTTTTTCATTTTCGCCATTCTCAAAGGTATGTAGTGGTATTTCATCATGATTTTAACTTGCATTTCTCTTATGACAAATGATGCTGAGCATCTTTTCATGTGCTTACTTAGCATCCTTCTATCTTTTTTTGGTAAGGTGTCTGTTCAAATCTCTTGCCCATTTTTAAAAATTAGGTTGTTTCTATTTTTATTGTTGAATTTGGGGAGTTCTTTATATTTCTAAATATAAGTCCTTTATCAGGTATATGATTTGTAAATATTTTCCAGTTTATGCCTTGTCTTTTCATTCACTTAACAGTATCTTTTGAAAAGCAGAGATATTTAATTTCAATGAAGTCCAATTTATCAATTTGTTCTTTTATGGATCACACTTTTGGTTATCATTTTTAGAAAATCTTTGCCTAGCCCAAGGTCATGAAGGTTTTCTCCTATGTTTTCCTTTAAAAGTCATAGATTTTATTTTAAACTTAGATATGTAGTTCCTTTTAAGTTATTTTTTATGTATGGTGAGAGATATAAATCAAAGTTTACTTTTTTGCTCCTGGACATTGAGCAAAAAATTGTTCCAACACTAATTCTTGAAAAAATTATCCTTTCTCTACTGAATTGACTTTAAATATACACACATACCTATTTCTGGACTCTATTTTATTCCATTGATCTATTTGTCTATATTTATGCCAATGCCACCCTATCTTGATTATGGTGGCTTTACAATAAGTCTTTAAATCAGATTCCTCCATCTGTGTTCAAAATTATTTGGCTATCCTAGGTCCTTTGCATTTCTATATGAACTTAAGAATCAATTTTAAAATTTCTGTTTTAAAAAAGCTTGCTGGGATTTTGATGGGGATTGAATTGAATTTATAGATCAATTTGGGGAGAACTGACATCTTAACCATATTGGGTCTTCTAACCCATGACAATAGTATTTCTCTCCATTCACTTGTCTTCTTTAATTTCTTTCAGCAATGCTTTGTATTTTTCAATATACAAGTCTTTCACATCTTTTTCAGATTTATCCCTAAGTATTTTATAATTTCGATTCTACTATAAATGGTATTATTCCTTAAATTTTAATTCTAATTGTTTGTTGTTAGAATATAGAAACACAATTTTTTATATTGATCTTGGACCCTGCAACACTGCTAAACTCACGTATTAGGTCAAGTAATGTTTTTGTGGATTCCATCAGATTTTCTGCATAGTCAATCATGTTGTCTGAAAATACAGTTTTATTTCTTCCTGTTCTTGCCTTATTGCATTGGCTAGCACCTCCAGTACAACATTAAATAGAAGTAGTGAGAAGGGACATTATTATCTTATTCCTGATTTTAGAGGAAAAGTGCTCATTCTTTCTTCATTAAATATGGTGTTAGCTATAGGTTTTTCATAGCCATCCTATATCAGTTTGAGGAAGTTTCCTTCGATTCCCAGTTTGCTGAAGGTTTTTGAAAATCAGAAATAAAATATGTGGTGACAGAAAGAAATCTAACTATGGGCAATGAACACACACACATACATATATGCCTTACTGTTAAAGTATACAGCTAAAACTTACCATACTTTGTTAACCAATGTCATCATAAAAAATAAATTAATTAAAAAAATAAAAATAAAGCATATCTAAACCCCCCCCAAAAAAATCAGAAATAAATGTTGCATATTGTTAGTTTTTTCTACATGTATTGAGATGATCATATGGTCTATATTTTTCTGATTATTAATATGATAAATTGCTTTGATAGATTTTCAAATGTTAACCCAGCCATGGTATTCTGGGGATAAATTCTACATGGTCATGATATATAATTATTTTTATATGTATTTTTTGCTAATTTGTTAAATTTTATTTAGAATTTTTGCATCTTTGTTCATGTGGGATATTTTCTTATAACGTCTTCAATCAGGTTTTGCTATCACAGTAATATTTCATAGAAAAAAGTATTTTTTCCTTTTCAACATTTCGTAAGTGTTTATGTATAATGGGTATTTATTTCTTCCTTAAGTATTTGGTAGGATTCAGGACTGAAACCATCTGGACCTGGAATTTCTTTGTGGGAAGTTTGTACTACAAATTCAGTTTTGTTTTGTTTTGTTTTTTAAAGATAAGGGACTATTGAGGTTATCTATTTCTTCTTGAGTAAGCTTTAGTAGTTTGTGTCTTTCAAGAAATTTGTCCATTTTATCTTAGTTGTCACGTTTATTGCTGTAAAGTTATACATAATATTCTCTTGTTATTCTTTTAATATCTGTAGAATGTGTGGTGAAGTCATTGCTCTCATTTCTGATATTCATTTGTGTTTTCTCTCTTTTTTTTCTGGTCAGCCTGACTAGAGGTTTATAAGTTTTTAATGAAACCAACTTTTGGTTTCGTCGATTTTATCAATTCTTTTTCTATCTTGTGTCTCCACTGATTTCTGCTCTGATCTTTATTATTTTCTCTCTTCTACTTACTTGGAGTTAGATTGTTCTTCTTTTTATATTTTCTTAAGGTAGAAGCAAAGGTCATTGATTTAAGATCTTTCTTGTTTCTATTATAGGCACTTAGTGCTATAAAATTTTCCCTAACTTTAATAGCATCACACAAATTTTGATATGCTGTGTTTCCATTTTTAGTCAGTTAAAAATAGTTTCTAATTTCCTCTCGATTTCTTCTTTGATCTATGAGTTATTTATAAATATGCTACTTTGTTTCAATATTTGAAGGTTTTCCAGAAGTCTTTCTGTTATTGATTTCTAATTTAATTTTAGTTGTATAATCTGAATCATTTTAAATTTATCAAAGAAAGTAGTTTTGTGGTGCAGTATATGTTCTATCTTGATAAATGTTTAATATGCTTCTGGAAAGAATATTTATTCTGCTATTGTTGGATGCAGTGTTCTATAAATGTCAA
>NW_011888799.1:894755-902882 GCF_000151845.1 Pteropus vampyrus | reverse complement strand
TGATGAATTCCTTCAGTTTTTGTATGTATAAATAGCTTATTTCACTTTCATTTTTTAAAATGGAATTTTAAAAATTATGGTAATATATACATAACAAAAGTTACCATCATAACCATTTTTAAGTATAGAGTTCATTAGTGTTTTAAGTATATACACATTGTTATGCAACAGATCTCCTTCCATCTGGCAAAACTGAAACTGAAACTTTGTACTCATTAAACAACCTACCCTACCCTACCCTCTCCCCAGCCCCTGGCAACCACCATTCTACTTTCTGTCTCTCTGAATTAACTACTCTAGGTATCTCATATAAGTGGAATCAAAAGGCTTTTTTTGGCTTGTATCTCTCACTTAGCATAATGTCCTCAAGGTTCATTCATGTTATAGCATGGGTCAAAATTTCCTTTCTTTTTAAGGCTGTGTAATATTCCATTGTATGTATATACCTCATTTTATCCATTCATCTGTTGATGGACACTGAGTTGCTTTTGCCTTTTGCCTATGAACGTTATTGTACAAATATCTTTTGGAGACTCTGCTTTCAATTCTTTAGGGTATATACCCAGAAGTGGAGTTGCTAGGTCATATGATAATTCTATTTTTAAGTTTTTGAGGAACTGCCATACTGTGTTCCACCACAGCAGTACTATTTTACATCCTCAAAAGTTTCAATTTCTCTACATCCTGTCCGGCACTTATTTTGTTTTGTTTTTCTTTTTTTTGATAGTAGCCATCCTAATGGGTATGAACTGATAGCTCAATGTATTTTTCATTTGCATTTCCATAAGGCTTAGTAATGTTGAGCATCTTTTCATGTGTTTATTAGTTGTTTGTATACCTTCTTTGGAGAAATGTTGATTCAAATCCTTTGCCCACTTATAAATCAGTTGTTGTTGTTGAGTTGTAGGAGTTTTTTATATATTGTGAATATTAACCCTTATCATATTTTTGATTTGCAAATATTTTTTTCTGTTCTATGAATTTCCTTTTCACTCTATTGATTGTGTCCTTTGATGCACGTTTTTTATTTTGAGGTGATTTGATTTACATATTCTTTTCTTTTCTTTTTTCTTGTTGCCTGTGTTTTTGATGTTATGTCCAAGAAAACCATTGCCAAATCCAATGTCATGCAGTTTTCTCTCTATGTTTTCCTTTAGGAGATTTATAATTTTAACTCTTACTTTAGGTCTTTGACCCACTTTGAGTTAATTTTTTTTATATGGCATAAGGTAAGGATCTAACTTCATTCTTTCGCATGTGTTATCCCAGCACCACTTTTGAAAAAACTATGTCTTTTCCCCATTGAATAGTCTTGTCACCCTTGTTTGACCATATGTATCAGTCTGTTCAAGCTACCATAACAAAATACCACAGACTGGATGGTTTAAAGAACAGACATTTATTTTATCATAGTTATGAAAGCTAGAAATCCAGGATCAAGGTGCTAGCATATTCAGTATCGGGTCAGAGCCCTCTTCCTGGCTTGCAGATAGCCACTTTTTCTCTGTATCCTCACATGGCCTTTCTTCTGTGCACAGGTGGAGAAAGAGCTCTTAGGTGTCTCTCTTTTCTTATAAGGACAGTAATCTTATTGGATTAGAATCCAATCCTTATGACCTCATTTAAGTTTTATGACCTCCCTAAAAGTCCTATCTCCAAATGCAGTCATATTGGAGGTTAAAGCATAAACATATTTTTTCATAACATCATATATGCAAGTGTTTATTTCTGGGCTCTCTAGTCTTTTCCATTGGTCTATATGTTTGCCTTTATGCCAGACATTCACACTGTCGACTATTATAGTTTCATTACATGTTTTGAAACCAAGAAGTTTGAGACCTTCAACTTTGTTCATCTCCTTTGAGATTGTTTTGGCTATTCAGGATCCCTTGAGATCCTATGTGAATTTTAGGATGAATTTTTTTTTTTATTTCTTAAAAAAGAAAATGCTGTAGGGATTTTGCTGGGGATTACATTGAAGTTATAGGTCACTTTAGGAGGTACTGTCTCCTTACGACATGTCTTTCAATCCATGTACACAGGATGCCTTTCCATTTATTTGTCTTTTTAAATTACTTTAAGCAATGTTTTCTAGTTTTCAGTGTACAAGTCTTTCACCTCCTTGGTTAAGTTTATTCCTAAGTATTTTATTTAAAGAAAAAAAAATTTTTAAAGAGTTTATTTGAGCCAAATCTGACATATGCCAGGGAGCAATATCTCAAATGCTCCCAAGAATAACAGTTTTGTAGCTTCTTTTATGCATTTGAAATTAAGGAGAAAAGATAAGAACGATTACATGGAGGTGGAAGAAAGCAAGGCAGGAATTGGATTACAGAATTGTTAACAAGATTACATGCTCTCTTGAGGGTGGTTACTGGCTTATTGTAAAGGTGTGTTAACCTTAATGCACAGAAACAATGGACAGGGGTTGCTTAAGGTAAAGATAAACCTTTTATTAAAAGGTTATGCGCCTGGGGCATGACTACCCACCATGACCTGCCCAGTTAGGAATTTATGATCAGATCACCCTGTGAGGTTAGAATCCCTTTTTTGATTCACCGGTCCACCGTTTGGTCATAAATCAATAGGAAGGATGCATTGATTACCAACTTGTTAGTCATAGTCTCACAGTGCTATTCCTAGAACTCCTCCTAGGCTCATTCCTAAGAAGTCTCAGTATTGATGTCTTGTTGACCATTGAGGATGGGGCAATGCTGTAACCAGAAGATCTGAGATGAGGCCAAATATTTTTTTCAAAAAGGGAAGGGCAGGTAAATGGAAGCCAGTCAGGTCTTATGGCCTTCTTTGTGAAAAAACACTCTGGGTCATTTCTATCCTGTGGACTATTATGATCCAAGTCTTGCCTTCTGTCCCATTTTTCTGTATTTGACATCTAGTATTACATTTATGTAAGCCATGAAAAGAGTATTAACAGTTATCTTAAATGTTTAATAATATAAACAGTTGTACTATATAAAAAACAACAACAAAGAAACAACTATAACTATTATTGTGACTATTATTATATCATAAACAGACAGGCAAAGACAATCAAACAAAATAGATTCTGAGTTAATTATCAATCCATAGGTATATAGACCTTGTTGATATCTTGGGATAGCTGTCTGTCTCTGGTATTGGTGACTTCTCGTCCTTGAGGAGTCTTTGATGTCTGTAGACAGGAGTAAATATCCACTTGCAGTTAGGTACCTGATAAGGTCCCTTCCAATGAGATTGGAGAGTGTCTTGTATTTGATATTCTTTCTAATAAACAAAATCTCCAGGTGGCAGTCGATGATCTTTAAAGTTTCTGTCTTCTGGGCTTGCTGTGAAATGAAGCAGTTACCAATTTGGCATTTTCTTTAAGTAAATCTGTCAAACCTTACCAAGAGTATAAGATGTCTCTTTTCAATAATGTCAGCTCGTAAGTTCCTTCATCTAAGTCCAGCTTAAATGTACTATGATATATGAAGGAATGCAAAAAATAAAAATAGAGAGCCAGGGAACAGGGAAGAACCTATAAGCTGTCTTAGGTTTCCCATAGCCCTGATTATTTCTTTAATTTATAACCATCGTTTATTGTTTACTCACACAGTATACCCTAGAAGTTTTCCTACATATATTCTGAAATTTTAACAAATAAAACCTCAATATCTAATGAAAACTAAGAAGTAATCAATTATTATTCTCTAGTTTGGACATTTTATAACCTCTAGAAACATGTTTCATAGACATAAAAGTCAATTATTAACATGGACTTATTTTTGCAAACCCCAGACAAAATAAAGACATGTCTGTTTACTTAAAACAACAAACTTAAGCTAGCTTTTATTGACTAACGATTAATCTTAGATCATGTGAACTTGAAAAGCATTTGAGTTAGTTTCTACATTTCTGAGAATTTTAGAATAACCAATTCTTATAAGCAATTGCCTTTAAATTAATTTTAACAATACCATTGAAAGGTAGAAAATTATCTCACCTTACCAGAATACATATATAAACAAGCAGAGACAGACAGAGAACAGTTGTATCCAATTTTTGTTTTGGAGGCATTTACAATTTATATCTATACTAAGTCAAATTCCAAATGACCTCCCCCCTTTTAGAATAAGAACAGCCATCTTTAATATCTCAAAGAATTGGACTGACACCTAAATGAAATCAGACATTGATCCATTTATCTAATCCTCTTTTTGAAGCTTTAAGAGACCAATTAAATGTTTTCCATTCATTCTACCTAATTTTATAGGCAACTTTTTCTAATTGTGAATGCAAAAATTTAGAAATATCAAAGGATCCTCATCTCTATCCATTTTAGTTATAAATGAGAGGCTTGCTGTAATGGGCTTTGTTGGCCTTAGAAGCACAATTTCCTCTGTTAATTTCGAGATCTATAGAGTCTGAACAAATGTTTAGGGAAAACCAGCCCTTATATGCATATCTCCAGATGAGCCAAAGGTAGTGGATATCCCTATTGGACTGCTTTATGCACTAGAGGGAATTTTTCCTCAGAAAACCTCACAAAGAATCTTAGTTACTCTGAGAATACCAGAGCAAGAGCCAGCAAGAGCTTACCGGACACCCATGAAACCACAATGCTTTCCAAGTCATTGGCCATTCTCTCGGGCCCCTCTCTCAAGGTCAACTAATTCCAGGATGCCCTGCCCTTCTCCCCAGGGCTTCCGCCAGCTTCTCTGGGATGAGCCGAACTCCTACAGTGGATGACTCCTGGCACCCAGTTCCACTACTCCAGATACAGAGATCTGAACAACTATCGTCACCCCATTGGGTATTTCAGTTGGGAAAGCATTTGTCCTTTCTCTTTCAGAGCTAAAAAGAATTCAGTCTCTTATTTAACCAGCAAAAATTTTGTTCAGACTCTCAGTAAGCAATCCAATTAAAAAGCTGAAATTAAAGCACAATCTCCCCCGCGACCCACCCCTTTTCCTGAGTTATCTCCTCCCTTTTCCACCTTGAAGATTTTATAAGAACAGCTCGAATAGTCATGGCCCTGCTACTTAAAGCAAGGAAGCCTGTAATTCTGAGAGAAAGTCACCAAGTTCATCTGATATGAAGCAGGGAGCAGGTGGAGTACAATGCGCCCCTATTGGTACCTAGCACTGGGTCCAGGTCCACAGGATGGTCCTGAATGGGCTTCTTCAGATTCTTGCCAACTTCACCAAGTAAACGTCGATGTAAGAGACATCTAAACCTGTAAAGAATTTTTACAAGAGATTATTAGAGCCAAATTGACGACATATGCTGGGGAATAAGATCTCCAATGTTCTCCAGTATTTTATTCTTTTCGATGCTATTATAAAGACTTGTTTTCTTAATTTCCTTTTTGGACTGTTCATTGTTAGCGTATAGAAACACAACTGATTTTTGTGTGTTGACTTTGTATTCTGCAACTTTACTGAACTCCTTTATTGGTTCTAACAGCTTTTCCTTTTTGTATGGAATCTTTAAGTTTTTCTACATTTAAGATTGTGTCATCTGTGAACAGAGATAATTTTATTTTAATTTTTGCAGTTTGGATAACCTTTGTTTCTTTTTCTTACCTAGTTGCTCTGGCTAGGACTTCCAATATTATGTTAAATAGAAGTGGACAGGCGAGTGGGCATCCTTGTCTTCTTCCTGAGCTTTTCACATATGTCTTTTATTATATTGAGGTAGTTCTAATCCCAGTTTGTTGAGTGTTTTTATCATAAAATGGTTTTGAATTTTGTCAAATGCTTTTTCTGCATCGATTGGAATGAGCATGCTTCCCCCAGCCCTTCATTCTGTTAATGTGGAGTATTGCATTGATTGATTGTTATATGTTAAATTATCTTTGCGTTCTCAGAATAAATTCCATTTGGCCATGGTGTATAATCCTTAGATTTTATTTTTTATATTTTCCATGTCTACTTAATCTTTTGAACATACAGAACATACTTATTACTGTTTTAGTATCTTTGTCTGTTAATTCTAACATCTCTGTCAATTCTGGATTGCTTTTGATTGATTTTTCTCCTCATTATGAGTCACAGTTTTTGCTTCTTTGTATGTCTGCTAATTTTTTTATTGGATGCTAGACATCGTGATTTCTGCCTTGTTGGATACTTGATATTTTTGTATTCCTGTATATATTCTTGAGCTTTGTTCTGGGATGCAGTTAAGTTAATTGGAAATAGCTTTATCTTTTCAAGTCTTGCTTTTAATATTCGTTAGCCAAAAGTGATGCAATGGTCCGTCTAGGGCTAATTATTCTCCACTACTGCGTCAAGATCTTTTTGTGTACACTGCATAATTTCCCATGAATCATGAGGTTTTCCAGTCCAACTGGTAAGAAAAAGCACTATTTCTGGTCCTGTCTGAGCACCAGACCAAAGATTCTTACCTCTAATCCTTTTGCGTGATTCTTTCCCCAACTTTGGGTAGTTTACTCACATATAAAGGATGATCAATATTCAGATGAATACTCACAGGGGACCCTCTGCAAATCACCAGAGTTCTCTGTGCATATCTCTCCTCTCTGGTACTCTGTCCTGTGAACTCGAGAAACTTTGGTCTCCCCGACTCTCAACTCCATTTCTTGAACTCAGTACTCTTCCTGGATTCCTCCTTCCTGCACTGCAGCCTAAAAATTCTTGTAAGACATTAATCTGGAGTATTTATAGGGCTCACTTTCTTTGTTTCCTGTATCTTGGAGATCAGTGTTCTTTATTGACTTATTTCTAGTATGTTTCACATATTTTGTGCATTCTTGTTTTTTTCAAGTAGGAGAATAAATCCAATCCCTATGATTCCATCTTGGATGGAATCAAAAGTATATATTAAGCTTTTTTTTATGGTGACATTGGTAATGAAACCCAGTAAGTTTCAAGTGTACAATTCAACAGTAAGTCATATATATTTTGCATTGTATGTTTACTGCCCATAGTTAGATTTCTTTCTGTCACCACATATTTGACCCCTTTTACCCCATCTACCTTCCCTCCTGCCTGCTGGTAACCACTAGTCTATTGTCCATGTCCATGAGTCTCTGTTTGTTTGACATGTTTGTTTGTTGCTTCTAGGTTTATATCCCACATATAAGTGATATCATGTAGTTTTCAACTTTTTCTGTCTGGCTTATTTCGCTTGGCATGATTATCTCAAGGTCCATCCATGTTGTCGCAAATGGCAGTATTTCATCTCTTCTTATAGCTGAATAATATTCCATTGTATATATGTACCACAGCTTCTTTATCCAATCATCTTGTAGGACACTTCGGTTGCTTTCATGTCCTGGCCACTGTGAATAATGCTACTATGAACATCAGTGTGCAAATATCTTTTCAGATATATGTTTTCAAGTCTTTGGAGTAAATACTCAGTAGAGGGATTGCTGGATCATATGGTAGATCAATTCATAGTTTTTTGAGGAATCTCCATACTGTTTTCTATAGTGGCTGTACCAATTTGCAGTCCCACTAACAGTGTACGAGGGTTCCTTTTTCTCTACATCCTCTCCAACACTTGTTATTACTTGCCCTGTTGATTATAGCTATTCTAACAAGTGTGAGATGGTATCTCATTGTGGTTTTGATTTGCATTTCCCTAATAGCTAGCAATGTTAAGCATTCTTTCATATGTTTGTTCGCCATTTATATGTCTTCTTGGAAGAAGTGTCTGTTCAGGTCCTCTGTCCATTTTTTTAACTGAGTTGTTTGTTTTTTTGTTGTTATTAAGTTGTATGAGTTCTTTGTACATTTTGGATAGTTGGCCTTTATCGAAAGTTCCCATTTGGATGGTTGTCTCTTTACCGTGTTGATTTTTTTTTTTTTTTTTTTTGCTGTGCAGAAAATTTTAGTTTGATATCCCATTTATTTATTTTTCCTTTTACTTCCCTTGCCTTTGAGGTCAAAAACATAAAATTCTCTTTAAGTCCAAGATCCATGAATTTAGATCCTATGTTTTTTGTTATGTGACTCATTGTTTCGGTCTTATGTTTAGATCCTGAATGCATTTTGAGTTGATTTTGGTGTGTGGTAATAGACAATAGCCTAGTTTCATTTTTTTGCAAGTGGCTTTCCAGTTTTCCTAGCACCATTTATTGAAGAGGCTTTCATTTCTCCATTGTATGTTTTTGGCTCTTTT
>NW_011888799.1:884911-894705 GCF_000151845.1 Pteropus vampyrus | reverse complement strand
CCTAGTTTCATTTTTTTGCAAGTGGCTTTCCAGTTTTCCTAGCACCATTTATTGAAGAGGCTTTCATTTCTCCATTGTATGTTTTTGGCTCTTTTGTTGAAAATTATTTGCCCATATAAACATGGACTTACTTCTGGACTCTCAATTCTGTTCCACTGGTCTGTGAGTCTGTTTTCCTGCCAATACCATGCCATTTTGATTACTGTTGCTTTGTAATATAATTTAAAGTCAGGCAGAGTGATGCCTCCAGCTTTGAATTTTTATTGATAGTAAACCAAATTATCTAGCCCAAGGTGGGGATAAGAAAAGGAAAAATATAAACTAATGAGTTTATCATAAGTTCATTTATATCTTAAGGTATATATGATTGACAGTAGGAACAATTTATGAACTATAACTATCTTCTCTACTAACCATGTTTTATAACTTCCTGAAATTACCTAAAATATGTTTCACAAACCCTGACATCCATGCAAACCAAGATTTAGGAATTACTTCTAAAAGAGATAAACATAGCACAGTACACATTGAAATTTAAATGAGGGTGCTTGATTTTAGCCCAACTAGGGCATTTATGGGCTTTGTACCTGACAAAGTGTTTTAAATATTGTAATAGACAACCTTTACTGTAGTGCACCCAAATAAATAGATGATATGAGAAGTTGATGCATGTTTTTTCTTAATTCACATTGATTCTCTTTTTATATTTCTAATTTCAGATTTTTCTTTCTTAAAAAGGAGAAAATTGCAATATTTTTATTTGTGAAAACTAAGGTGAATAAAAAACTATAAATGTTATAGGAATTTTTAAAAGAGAGGTTGTGATAAGAAGTCTGCATAAGAAGTCAGGATTGCAGTAGTCACAAATGACTTCAATAAGGAGATGAGACTAGGTGTGTCTTGAAAGATGAGTATGATTTAAATATATGACAAAGAGATAAGACAATATTTCACAAAGCATTTATGACATATTAAAACATGATAGGCACTAGGGTTCACTGATCCTTAATCCTTAGGCTTTGCTTTTTTTTTTTTTTAAATCTGATTGAGGTATAATTGTCAAACTTGTAAGAGGTATTGCTTTCTTTTGGATTAAAATGAGGAGCTAATAGTCATGCCTAGATAAATGATAAAACTTCTCTTCCATTTTCCCTCCTTTCTTTCTTCTTTCAAATTTATGTTTTAAGTTTCATTCAAATACATTGCATTTTTTAAAAGCCAAGTGTATGTCAACAAACATTGTGGGAAGATCAACTTCTGGTATGATAGCATGAGAACCTGCTCCCCGGTGAAACTAGTGAAAATTATTAACACACACACACACACACACACCCCCCTATAAATCCTCTAGAAAGGGTCCTAGGGCATACAGCAAATGAAGAAACATCTATTCAAGAAAATCAATGAATATTTTGTAAGAAAAGTGAGGTTCTGTGTTATTTAAACCAAGACTACTTCCTCCCTCCCCTTCCCCAACTCAGTCAGGCAGAAACTCTACTCCAGACGGTGCAGCCAAGGACAAGGGCTCCCTTCCCCCCATCCTCAGTCAGAGTTTTCTTTCCAGAAGGAACAGAATATTGGCATTTTGCACCCTATGCCCAAGTACCTGTTGCTATGGCTAAAAGGTGGGGGCGCTTTTATGCTTCTCAGTCCCCACTCATGAGGTAGAGGCACTATGTTAGATGTGGCTCTGCTGAGAGTACTGGGAGCCCCACTTGCCCTCGTCCCAGCTGTAAGGTGGTGGCTCCAATTTCAGGGGAGGCAATCCAAGAAGACCTCAAGCTTTCACACAGAACACTCCTAAGACAGAAGTTCATGATTGTTTCCACCATGGCTCCAGAGACGTGGCCCAGAGGTCTGGCTAGGGCATTAGGCCATAAAACAGAGAGTCTGCAATCTCTTTCCAAAGGAACTGGTTTCATTTACAAGAGTGTGGAGAAATTCAAGCCTAAAGGCACTTTAAAAAATAATGAAGTTTGTGGCAAAAGGCAATTGGGAGGAGATTTGTAGAACCAATGAAGATACAGGCTAAACTGTAGGCCAACTGGTTTTCAGAAGAGAATCAAGGAAAGAAACAAGTGGGAGAAGCCCTCCTGGGAACAAAACAAATATCAAACATTGACTTCTGGAGCTATTCCTTCAAAGGAGCCCAACTTTGGATTAGTCCCTAGAACAATCTATGGTCCAGGACATGTATGAAAATAATAGAGCATTTATGGACCTTAACAGCTTGGGTATGGTCAGGGAAAGAGGGAAAAGAGCTCTGCCAAAACCACCATCATCCTAGAGTGACTGTGGGCATACCCAAATCTGCACCTCCCCGGGAAGCAACATCAGAGTCTTCATACTGTGCAGTGTTGGGTTTAGGGCAGGGATGGATTTAATTCTAAAATAATCCAGACATTTGCTAAATGAGTAAACAGGCAAATAACAATAACGAGCCTGGTGGACGGTTGGGGTGTCTCTGTACCCAGAGTTGCTACAATATATTATCTAAAATGCCTAGTTTAAAACAAAAAAATTATAAGACATGCAAAGAAACAGGAAAGTATGACCCATACACCAGAAAAAAAGCAGGCAACAGAAATTGCCTGTGAGAGTGACAAGATATCAGATTTAACAGGAAAAAAATCTTTAAAATAGCCATTACAAATATATTTAAATGACTAAAGGAAACCATGATCAAAGAAGTAAAGTAAATATAATGGCAATGTCACATCAAATAGAAAATAGCAATAAATAGAAATTATAAAAAAGAACCAAATAGAAATTCGTGAGTTGAAAAGTATGATAGCTAAAATGGAGAATCCACTGGAGAGGTTCAACAGTAGATTTGAACTGGCAGAGGAAAGAATTAGTGAACTCGAAGGTAAATGACAGTGGTTATGCAGTCTAAAGAACAGAGAGAAAAAAGATGAAGAAAAATAAGTAAAGTCTCAGAGAAATGTGGAACATTATTAAGCATATCAACCAAACTATGCATAGTGGAAATATTGGAAGGAGAGGAGAGAAAGGAACAGAAAAAATATTTGAAGAAATAATGGTTGAAAAGTTCCCAAATTTATTGAAAAACTCTAACCTACAACCAGTAAGCTCAACAAACTTCAATTAGGATAAATTCAGAGGATCCACAAACAGACACTGCATAATAAAAGTGCTCAAGTAAAAAGCAAGAAGAAATGTTGAAAGCAGCAAGGAAAAAATGACTCATCACTTACAAGGGAATCCCAATAAAATTAATAGCTGGTTTCCCAGTAAAAACAATAGCGTCTAGATGGCAGGATAACATATTTGAAATGATTTCAAAAACTCACTGTTAACCAAGATTCCTATATCCAGCAAAGCTATACTTCAAAAATAAAGGCTCAGATTCTCTCTGAGTTCTGGGTCATTGGAGGTGACCTCATAGTAGACATGTCTTTTTGGATGTCCCAGGGGAACTCAGATACACCATTTCCCAAGCTGTCCTCATCCTCATCTTCCCTAATGTGCTTTTGCCTCCATGCTCCCCACCTCAGTGAATGCACCACCCTCCACGCAGCTGCTCATTCCAGACTCCTTCTCCCACAGTCCCAACCTCCAAGTGCAAAAGCACCCCCCAACATCCTTCTGTTACCTTGCTTCACCCCATTTTCTTCAACTGCCTCTCTACTATTCTGCCTACCCCTACTCTCACCCCCTTTCTGATCCATGGTACCCACAGCAGCAAGAAATATTTTCCTAAAATGCAAATCAGATCATGTTTCTCACAAAAACACACACCCTCGAGACCCTCAGGTTTCCCCATTGCCTTCCAGAGAAACGTTCACGTAGCAAGTGGCAGGTAGCAGGGAAGGCCTCTTCCTTTTCTGGTCCCCGACAACCCATGTAGCCTACCCCTCTGCTCAAGCCACACCAAACTTGCTATTTCTGAAATGGGTTTTAGCTTTTTCTGTGCCTACCTGCATGTTGTCTACTTTGCCAGCGGTGAAGCTCCTCCCTTTTCTGTCCAGTTAATATCCACACCCTTTAAGACACAATCTCAAGAATTGCCTCTTCTAGAGAAGCCTCTCCTGATCCTCATTGCAGGTTAGATCTTGTTGTTACATCTTGAGGATACTGGACCACCTTCTCCACAGCATTTATTACCTTGCATTGTAGTTTCCTCACTAGAATGCTTACCTGTGTATCTCCAGTACCAAACTCAGTCCCCGGCACATAGTAGGTGCTCAGTAGATGTTTGTTGAGTGAACATTGAATGACTAGAATGCACCAGAGGAACTTGACAGGAGATAGAAAGAGAAGTTATGTGGTTATTAGAGTGACCCAGGAAGGAGGTGACAGGGCCAAAACCAAGGCTGGGACAGCAGGGATGAGGAAACAATAGGATTTATAAAGACGTTGCCTTGAAATCTGCAACACAGGCTTAAACCACAACAATAAGCCTGTGTAGTTTGGGGCCCTATTTTATGTTGGTGCAGGAGGGCACCCGTGGGTCGTGGCTGCTCTAGAAGCTGCTCTGTGAGCAGGCGCAAGTTGAGGCTTAGTTGGTGGGGACAGGGAAGTATCAGTGCACCTAGTCACTGGCCAGCACTGCCTCTCCCACCCCACCTGGGACCCGTCAGGGCCTGGGGTGCAGCAAGAGGTTTGTGTATCAAGAACTAAACTTTGGAGTCACACAGTGTAGGGAGGATAACGGGGAATAAGGTATGAGAATATTTGGGATGAACCTTGAAAACACTGTGCTAAGTGAAATATGCCAGACACGAAAGGACAAATACTGTATAATTCCACTTTTATGAGGTACTTAGAGTTGTCACATTCATAGAGACAGGAGGTAAAATGGTGGTTAAGAGGGGCTGAGAAGGATGTTTGCACCGGGGCCCAGCCTATCCCAGCTTTGGGCCCTCTGTAGTAAACATGCCCTAGGCAGGGTCTGCTTGTGCCCTAGGCACCTCCCCATGGTTGGAGCCAGCCTCCAAAATTCAGATGTAACCCAGGTTGCAGCTGGAGGTCTGCTTGCTGGGTCTTCATCTCTTCAATGGTGATTTATCATTAAGGCACCTTGGCCGTAGGCAGAGAAGATAGTGAGTTCGATCCATAAACTTTCCCCCATTCTACTCACGGCTGGCCGAACCCTGACTTTGGGACAAAACTGGGTCAGACCCAGGGAGTAAAGCAGGGAAATTCCCTTACTGGGGACTTGGAAGGACAGACAGGGTGTCTGGGGGAGGGTCAGGGATGATTCCAGGCCTTTGAAGGAGCCATGCTAGTCTTCTGACTTCAGAGAGACAAATGTCCCAGAGAGAAGCCCAGAACTGACTCTATCATTATTCCAGATGGAGGAGCTTCCTAACTCCCACGAGCCTGACACCCACAGGAGCACCCTTTTTGCCACCTTAAAGCACAGCTGCAGCTGGAACAGCAGACCTAGAAGCTACCTGAGGAGTATCCCAAACCAGCAATGCCCTCATTCCCAATGCTGGTCACCCATAGCTAGTTAGGTCAGAGCAAGGACCAGACCCTATGTCCCCGTCCAGGCCATGGCCTGTTCCATTTATATCTAGTGGCTTGGGGAATTAGTCTAGGGCTGGCTCTGTCAATTTGTCAGATATATATGTCCACGATTTTTTTTCTGCAGGAGCTCCTCTGGTGAAACAAGGATAACATGAATAACAGGATGTTCTCCCTTTGGGGGGGCATCTTTTCTATCCTCAATACCATCCAGTTCCTCATCTTTGACTTGAACGAGATTGTCCTCTTTGACTTAGAGGATCACTTCTACATCTACAAGGACATGAAGGTTGGGATAAGCTCTTGGGTCATAAGGAACAAGAATATCATCAGCATCAGTCTATCCAGCATCACCATCATGGTCAGCGCCTTGCTCCTCTATTGTGTCCACAAGAACAACTACATGGGGTTGCTGTGCTATTCCGTGTGGATCGTCACCTACGAGCTCATCTGCTTCTCCGCAGTCCTGCTCATGAACAGTAACCTCAAAGAATATTTCAAGGAGCTGAGTTACCTGCACTTGATTTTCCAGATCTCCCGCATGTTCCTGCACTTATTCTTTCTGCCCTTTATCATCCATTATATGTACATCCTTTACAAGGACCCCAAGACTTCCAGCAAGACAGGCCGTCGCAGGTGCTCCTCCATCAGCACGATAGACTCATGGCCAGCCGTCGGGCTGGGAACGTTGTGGCACAAGTTAAACTGAACCGTGCCAGGAAGACGAGAGAGAGGGGGACAGCGCTCCCCAATGATGGAGTCTCCCTTTCCCTGCTTGCCCTCGGTTGATTCTGCTTGCTTTTTGGGGGGTTCTCGAGCTTGTGCATTTAAGAATGCTGGCGGGAGGGGCGTTGTATGGATCAATTATTCTGCCTGTGTGTGTCTGTGACTTGTTTTAGCTTTGAATTATATACTGCTTTTGAGCTTACTTACTCATCTCATAGGTGTATGCTTTTGTCTCATGGTCCCCTCCTCTCTGCATGTCTTCAGTTTCTAATTTTTCTGTTGTGGATTGCCCACAGATGCCTGGTTCTGCTGAGTCCTTTTAGAGCAGTGCCATCCAATAGAATTTTCTGTGTGGATAGATATGCTCTGTCTCTGCACTGAGCACTAGCTACAGGTGGCTATTGAGCACTTGGAATGTGGCTATTACAACCCAGGAATCAATTTTAAAATTCGATTCCATTTTAATTTACTTCAACGTCAGTAGCCACATTTGGCTGGCTCGTAGCTACTATATGGGAGGGCACAGTAATATGGGGCCTTGTTTTACTCCTGTGTGGAACCATTGAAAGAACTCCTTTCCAGCATCATGCATCAGTCTGCTTTCCTTGTACTTTTCTGAAAGCAGTACCTCGTGTTGGTTCATAACATGGCAAGAAGAATCCCCTTCAAAAAAGCTCCAAAATTTCTCAACTTAAGCAATCTTAACATTTTGGACTGGATAATTCTGTCTTGTAAGGGGGCCGTTCTGTGCATCGTAGGATGTTTAGCAGCATCCCTGACCTCTGCCACTAGCATCCCTCACCCTTGTGACAACTAAAAATATCTCATGGCTAAATGTCCCCTGGGGGGAAAGTTGCCCCCAGTTGAAAATGATTATTTTAAGGCAATACAGCCCAGCGTTGAGAGCTGGTATATCACTACTGTTAACTAATGAAGAGCATCTTTTTACTGAGAGCCCTTTACACTCACCACCTTGTATGGTTTTAATCCTAATGTTTCCATTTTATGGTTTGATGAAACTGAGACTCAAGATGCTTAAGGGATGTTATCAAAGTCACATAGTAGCAAAAGCAGGATTTGAATCTAGATCATCTGACTTCATACAGGAATGTCCTACTTGGTTCCCTGAAGCATTCTCTTACCAAGATAAAAAGAAGGACCTCCTTTTAGGATATTTCCTTTTCCTTCAAAAAAATGTTGAAAATGAAGTCAAGGGACACTGTATTTACCACACTACCCCAAACCATGAGCGTAATGACAGTAGTCCACTTCTACTGAACACTTAATAAGTGCGGGGTACCATTCTAACAATTCACTGAATACTTCTCACCACGCTGGGAGGGATAGATTTGGATCCAGATCAGTTCCCAAAATGACCACCAGATGGCAGTCAGCAATAAGCTTTTGCTTAGTTTAGATCCTCTAGGGATGGCTGATTTGGGATTTAGGGAGCCTCAAGCTGATGACTGAGAACTAACAGTGTGGGTCCCCGCCCTAGTATCACAAGGTGTGCCTTGACTGGTTGTGATTTGTGACTGGTTGAAACAAAAAATAGAACCTGAGCAGACTTCAGGGTTCTGATACCCCATCTCACCTGGGGTGTCAGTGGGGAGGCTGGGAGACTGGAGACCAGTGTATAGAAGAGGTGGAGGGAGAAGCAGAGTTCCAAGTATCAGCTCAGCTAAGAGTTTCTTGGCACAGGAAAACTTAGGATGTTCAAATACAAGACTTCTCAAAAGTGTTTGCATCTGCCTCCACTTCCTGGCTTCCCATTCTCTCTAGAAACCCCTTCATTCCACTGAGTAAGGTTATCTTCATACTCTCTGTCCTGCAGTTTTCTTTCTTGGCCAACAGTTCACCACCAGGGCTGCCACTCTCCATTCTCCACCTACCTGGCTGGCTTTCTCCCTTCATCGCCTTTGCAGGCTCTCCCTCATCTCCCTGACCTCCAAACATTGCAGTACTCCCGGTTCAGTCCTGTGTCCACTTCTCTCCTCTGTCTCAGTCACTGCCAGCTCTCCTCACTCAGGCCCATTGCCATAATCCCTGTATGACATCTCCAGCCTGGACCTCTCCCCTAAACTGTGCACTTGACCCAATTGCTTCCTTGCGGTAGTAGGCGCCTACGGCACGGTTGCTAACGATGCCTGCCCACTGATGTTCACACTCATCACCTCCCCTTAATCTGGGCTGAACCTAGTGACTCTTCTAACAAAGAAAGCACAGCAAAGGTGACACGATGTCACCTCTAAGATTAGGATACAAAAAGACCGTGACTTCCGTGTTGCTGGCTCTCTCTGAGGGAAGCCAGAAGCCGTGTTGGGAGCATCATGATGGCCCGCATGGCCAGGCAATGACGTCTCTGGCCAACAGCCCCCAGGACCTGAATTCTACCAACAGCCATATAAGTGAGCTTGGAAAACAGATCTTCCCCCCCGTCAAGTCTTGAGGTGACCACAGCCCCGGCCAAACACCTGGACTGCAGCCAGAGGATCTATGCAGGCAGTGCCTGGGTTCCTGACCCACAAAATAAAAGCGCGTTCTCTTAAGCTGCTGAGTTTGGGAGTCATCTGCTACACAGCCATTGATAACTAGTCCATGTAACATCTCTACATTAGTGCCCACTAATTCTCACTCATGGTTTTCTCCCATAGACCTGCCCTAACTCCCAGTCTTTTCCATCTCTACCCTCCATTTGCTCAGGTCAAAGACCCAAGTGTCTCTCTCAGCTTTTATCCAATCCCCAACAAATCCCATCATCTTTATCTGTACTACAGATTCAGATCTACCATTTCTCATCACCTCCGCTGCCACCATACTACCTCAAGCCGTCACTATTTTTATATAAGCTATTGCAATAGCAGTGTCCTAACCGGTCTCCTCAATGCCACTCTATTCCCTCTACAGTTAATTCTCTAGCCAGCAGCCAAAGGGATCCTGTTGAAACCTTCGTCAGCTCATATCTCTCCTCTACCCCACTACTCATGTTCTGCAAGGGCTCCCGACCACACTCAGTAAAAACCCTGAGTACTTAGCATGTCATGCTGGGTGCTAAGTGATCCAGTTACCTGTCCCCCTGCCAGTCTCCTTTCTAACCATTTGGTCCTCCCTCCTGCTCCAGCCACACTGGCCTCCTTGTAGTTCCTCTTATACACCGAGCACACTCCAGCTTCAGGACCTTTGTACTTGCTGTTTGGTTGGTTTTGTTTTTTTTTTTTCAGCCTGGAATGATCTTACTCTAGATACCCACTGGCTTCTTCTTTTGTTTCTTTCAGATGTCTGCTCAGAAGTCTTCAGAGAAGCCTTCCCTACCAACCTATGTGAACCAGCCGCCCACCATCTCATTCTTCTCTAACCCACTTAACCTGCTTTACTTTTTCATAACACGTATTATCACCTGACTTACCTCCCCATCCCTCAAAACTATGGGCACCATATTTTCTTCATTGCTGTTTTCCCCACGCCTAGAACAACTCCCAGCACATAGCGAATATTTGTGGACCCAGATCCTGAGCAGAATAGAATGGCCTGTGGTTCCTTGTGTTCTGTAACCGGTGGTTACGATGGATGGGCCG
>NW_011888799.1:880953-883141 GCF_000151845.1 Pteropus vampyrus | reverse complement strand
GATTGGGAGAAAGTAGTTGTAAGAAGTGCCAAGCAACTAGAGATCCTATCACTTCTGCAAATAAATACTTGGCAGCACTTTTTCAAGTTTCCCCAGCTCCCTGCATCTTCCTTTGCCCATGTTGAACTTGCTGCCAGCTACCCTGACCTCAGCCCAACCCCACCTGCCCCACCCTCTGATCCAAGGATCTCTTGCATTTTCTGGCCTGATCGAGATGACTTTATTTAGTATTTAATCACCTTTTTACAATAATCACCCCCTCCCTCCGTCGTCTCCTTCTGACATCCTGGAAACACACCTATGCTTCCTAAACATGTGCATTCATGTCTTCTTTCTTCCTTTCATTTATTCATTCATCAAAACGCATGACTTATCAACTATTCACTGGCCATTATAGTAAGAAGTGAAGCAAAAATAAAAAACCAGATGCAGTTGTGGCCCCGAGTCAAGAAGGGAGCCTATGAGGGAGTAATTACAATATTACACAATAAATCAAGTAACAGAGGTCACTCCAAAGTGCTATGTTATCTCTATTTCTCCGTGTTTCATTAAACAAATGTTTACTGAGCACATACCACATATATATCAGGCCCCATTCTAGATGCTGGAGCTATGGATGTGGAGAAAACAGGTAAAGCTCCTCCTCTCATGAAACTTACATTCTAAAAAGGGAAGACAAGTGATAAGCAAGTGGACATATAAGTATATATCATAATTTCAGCTAGTGACAGGTACGAAGAAGAAAATGAAACAAAGTGATATAATAGAGTTTTATCCCAGATCATAAGATTTAGCTATTCCTAATAATTCCATCCTTGTGATTGATTGTTTCAGGAACAGGCCCAAGACCCAGTGGAGAGGGGCATCTAGGAGACCTCTGGGTAAGAAATGTCTCTCTGGGGACATGGTGCTTAAGAGGACTGGGAAAATCTGTGGGAAGGGCATTCCAAGCAGAAGGAACAGCAAATGCAAAATCCAAACAGGGGGAACAAGTTTGTTGTGTTCAAAGAATAGTCAGAAAGCCAGTGACTGGACCACAGTGAGTGAGGGCGTTGGGAATATGGTGGATTGACTGGTCCAGCACCCCTTACGACCCTTGATGTTCTTCCCTGTATCTCAGAGTGGAATGCTAAAATAAAATATTCTAGACTCCCTTGCAGCTGGATCCTGGAAGCTGGATATAGAGTGTGAACTTGGGAAGGCAGAAGTGAAGCAGAGGCCATTGAGTCCCCGTGTTTCTCTGCAGCAATGGGCCAGTGTTCGGCCACTAACCTTGTGGGCAGCCGTAGCTTTCTGATCCCTGGGTTGCTGTTGTGGTGGTGTTTTCTGGAAATCAACAGTTCCTTCCAAAGGTGACCTTCTGACCCCCACCTTCCTGAGAGGGACGGTGGCAGTAAGTCTCCTGGCAGGCAAGTTTAGCATTGTCATCCAGGAGTCATTCCCAAAGGCCCAATACAAAGCCTCTTTTGAAAGAACTAATTCCTTATATCTAATCCCTTTCTGCCTCAAATACCTGGAGTGGTCTCTGTTTTCCTAAAGGTAGTCCTCAGCTGTACGAGGGTTTGGGAGGCACAGCTCTCACCTTTGGGACACCGCACCGTTAAACAGAGAAGTACCTGTCTAACTCTACCCTCTGTTTCACAGGGCAGAGCCAGCTCCCTATTCATAAGAAAACATCTCCCCTCATTACCTCAGGGTAGTTCAAACTTGGTCAAAGAATTGTTGGCACTCTTAATAAACAAGTCTACAAGTTTCCCTTTGTCTGTCATGTTTGTTGAATCTCTCAAAGAACTTGACTAGCTGTGGCAGGCGTGGTTTCCTCTGGCTGTCTCTCCCTGAGTAGGTTACACTTGGCTCGATGTTCACTGGCCTGCCTTTTGTTGCAATTCCCACAGGCTAGCCAGATATGGAAACGATACTGGTCTGGATTTCCAGGTGACTTGCCAATTAAAGTCAACATTTATGGAGGGCTACGATGAGCAAGGCCTGTACAAAAAGCATCAAGGGAGATATAATTCTTCCCTCCAGGTTCAAATGGTCTAGTGGGGAGAAATATATAGATAGACTATAATAACTAATGCATATTGAGTGTTTACTAGGTACTGTTCCAAATGAATGAGTTAGTTTAATTCTCACAACAATGCTATGAAATAAATTGTATTATTTTCCCCATTAGAGCTAAGGCTCA
>NW_011888799.1:876603-880903 GCF_000151845.1 Pteropus vampyrus | reverse complement strand
CCTAGTGACTCTTCTAACAAAGAAAGCACAGCAAAGGTGACACGATGTCACCTCTAAGATTAGGATACAAAAAGACCGTGACTTCCGTGTTGCTGGCTCTCTCTGAGGGAAGCCAGAAGCCGTGTTGGGAGCATCATGATGGCCCGCATGGCCAGGCAATGACGTCTCTGGCCAACAGCCCCCAGGACCTGAATTCTACCAACAGCCATATAAGTGAGCTTGGAAAACAGATCTTCCCCCCCGTCAAGTCTTGAGGTGACCACAGCCCCGGCCAAACACCTGGACTGCAGCCAGAGGATCTATGCAGGCAGTGCCTGGGTTCCTGACCCACAAAATAAAAGCGCGTTCTCTTAAGCTGCTGAGTTTGGGAGTCATCTGCTACACAGCCATTGATAACTAGTCCATGTAACATCTCTACATTAGTGCCCACTAATTCTCACTCATGGTTTTCTCCCATAGACCTGCCCTAACTCCCAGTCTTTTCCATCTCTACCCTCCATTTGCTCAGGTCAAAGACCCAAGTGTCTCTCTCAGCTTTTATCCAATCCCCAACAAATCCCATCATCTTTATCTGTACTACAGATTCAGATCTACCATTTCTCATCACCTCCGCTGCCACCATACTACCTCAAGCCGTCACTATTTTTATATAAGCTATTGCAATAGCAGTGTCCTAACCGGTCTCCTCAATGCCACTCTATTCCCTCTACAGTTAATTCTCTAGCCAGCAGCCAAAGGGATCCTGTTGAAACCTTCGTCAGCTCATATCTCTCCTCTACCCCACTACTCATGTTCTGCAAGGGCTCCCGACCACACTCAGTAAAAACCCTGAGTACTTAGCATGTCATGCTGGGTGCTAAGTGATCCAGTTACCTGTCCCCCTGCCAGTCTCCTTTCTAACCATTTGGTCCTCCCTCCTGCTCCAGCCACACTGGCCTCCTTGTAGTTCCTCTTATACACCGAGCACACTCCAGCTTCAGGACCTTTGTACTTGCTGTTTGGTTGGTTTTGTTTTTTTTTTTTCAGCCTGGAATGATCTTACTCTAGATACCCACTGGCTTCTTCTTTTGTTTCTTTCAGATGTCTGCTCAGAAGTCTTCAGAGAAGCCTTCCCTACCAACCTATGTGAAACAGCCGCCCACCATCTCATTCTTCTCTAACCCACTTAACCTGCTTTACTTTTTCATAACACGTATTATCACCTGACTTACCTCCCCATCCCTCAAAACTATGGGCACCATATTTTCTTCATTGCTGTTTTCCCCACGCCTAGAACAACTCCCAGCACATAGCGAATATTTGTGGACCCAGATCCTGAGCAGAATAGAATGGCCTGTGGTTCCTTGTGTTCTGTAACCGGTGGTTACGATGGATGGGCCGGTAAGGGGCAAACTCCTACTGCTCTTTGGCTTCCTCTTCCTATTCCCTTCTTCTCTCACTCACTTCTGGAGTCTCTGGTAAGACTAAGGAGTTATAGGTGGAAAACACCCACAAGGGATCTGATTTCAGCTTCCTCGTCTCTTTCCTTCTTCCTAACCCTTTTCCCTTGCAGCAGCTGCTGACACTAGAAATACCACCTAATCCCCCAGATCCACCTCATCTAGCCTAAAACTAGCCCTTGGAGCAACGCAGGTGTCCCTGGAAAGGGCAACACTCTGAGAGCTGTCACCTACCTCTGTGAAGAGCTCCAGCTTTCCAACCTCCCTTTCTTCACTAGGTTTACCGAGTGTCTACTGCATAGCAGGCCATGAGCTAAGAAGTATGGAATACCCTGGAAAACAAGACACAGCCCACATTCCCAGGGGCTCCCAGACCAGTGAGGGGCTGGGTCACTCAGGGCTGTTTTTGCCTAGTATGATGGGTGGTGGGGGGAAGTGCTGAGGGCCACAGGAGGAGTCTCAGCTCTTGGGTAGCGGAAAGTCAGGGAAGCCTTCCTAGAAGAGGAGCCCTTTAAGCTGAGTCCTGAAAGAGAGTATGATTTAGCCCTGAGAAGGGAGGGGAGGAAATGGAAAGGCGGAAGCCTGAGAAGGTACAAATACCCCTGGGATAGTAATGTCGTGAGCTCTTATTTGTCATTTCCACCTCAGGGTGAAGGAAGGAGCTCTGTGTCAGGAGGAAGCAAGTAGGCACAAACTTCCCCAGAGAGCAGAGAGTCTCTCCTTTTCCCAGGGTCTCTCCTTTTCCCAGGGCCTCTGCTGGCTGCTCCGGGAGGCTCTTGCTTTTTTCAGTATATACCATTGAATGTTTTGAGCATCTTTCCCACCTCACTGCTATCACCTGGAACTCCAAATTTCTTCTAGTAGCCATGTCCCACAGAAGACAGATTTCATTCTGTTTTGACTTCTCCCCACTGGTTTCAAGATATACAAATGTTTGTCTGTTTTACTATTTTCCTCACGGTCTCAGGTCTCCATTTCCTCTTCTTCCTGTCCCCCCAGAACTCCCCACATTGGTTGCTAATATTCTCAGCCTTTGAAGCCCTTTTTCCCCTGCTTTGGTCTTATCTGACCATTGGTCTCTACATATGGACTGAGGCTTTGCTTTTCTTTCCCCAATCAACTTGCTCATCCCACAAGTGGTTAACGAAGGCCCCTGAGAGCCTGCCCCTGGGTGAGGCCGTCATGGAGACGGCAGGCTAAGCTCTTGAGTCTCCAGCCTTTCGCATGGGCAAGCTGCTCATAAAACCCTTCTCAGCTTCCTTCCCCTTGCCTTTCGTCTAGGTGTTTGGCCAGGGCTGTGGTCACCTCAAGACTTGACGGTGCAGCCAGAGGATCTATGCAGGCCGTTAGTAAAATAGAATGTTGTTTAAATGCTTAAATGCTTAAATGGTTTTTTTTTTTTTTCATAAATGAAGTATAATTTTCTTCCTGGTAAATGGGCTTTACAAATGCCTTTAGATTCTATTAATTTTGTTTCATAAACAAAGGTTTTGTGTGTGTTTGTGCATGTGATTGTGTTTTTGTGTATCTGTGTTTGTGTCTATGAATGTTTGTATTTATGTATATCATATTTGTGTATTTGTGTACATGTGTGCTTGTATGTTTGTATATATGTAAAAGGTGAGTTAAACAATTATTTGGTGATTATCAGAAATAACTTACATATTAAAGATATAAAAAGGTAAAAATTTCTTCTGAAATCTCATTCTGGCTTCCACCAAGGCTGCCTTTTCCCTTCAGAAGGATGTCCCGTGAGGGGCAACACGAGAATGCATCTTACTTAAAAGGAGATGTTTGGTTTTTCTCTCGTCCCAAGAGCATGACAGTGACAAGATGTATTTTATGAATGAAGTGGAGAATGAAACTTGAAGCTGTCTTGCTTGTCAAACAGAGTTTTTAAGGGGACAAAGGATCCCTTTTAGAGAGATTGGGAGAAAGTAGTTGTAAGAAGTGCCAAGCAACTAGAGATCCTATCACTTCTGCAAATAAATACTTGGCAGCACTTTTTCAAGTTTCCCCAGCTCCCTGCATCTTCCTTTGCCCATGTTGAACTTGCTGCCAGCTACCCTGACCTCAGCCCAACCCCACCTGCCCCACCCTCTGATCCAAGGATCTCTTGCATTTTCTGGCCTGATCGAGATGACTTTATTTAGTATTTAATCACCTTTTTACAATAATCACCCCCTCCCTCCGTCGTCTCCTTCTGACATCCTGGAAACACACCTATGCTTCCTAAACATGTGCATTCATGTCTTCTTTCTTCCTTTCATTTATTCATTCATCAAAACGCATGACTTATCAACTATTCACTGGCCATTATAGTAAGAAGTGAAGCAAAAATAAAAAACCAGATGCAGTTGTGGCCCCGAGTCAAGAAGGGAGCCTATGAGGGAGTAATTACAATATTACACAATAAATCAAGTAACAGAGGTCACTCCAAAGTGCTATGTTATCTCTATTTCTCCGTGTTTCATTAAACAAATGTTTACTGAGCACATACCACATATATATCAGGCCCCATTCTAGATGCTGGAGCTATGGATGTGGAGAAAACAGGTAAAGCTCCTCCTCTCATGAAACTTACATTCTAAAAAGGGAAGACAAGTGATAAGCAAGTGGACATATAAGTATATATCATAATTTCAGCTAGTGACAGGTACGAAGAAGAAAATGAAACAAAGTGATATAATAGAGTTTTATCCCAGATCATGAGATTTAGCTATTCCTAATAATTCCATCCTTGTGATTGATTGTTTCAGGAACAGGCCCAAGACCCAGTGGAGAGGGGCATCTAGGAGACCTCTGGGTAAGAAATGTCTCTCTGGGGACATGGTGCTTAAGAGGACTGGGAAAATCTGTGG
>NW_011888799.1:857564-874033 GCF_000151845.1 Pteropus vampyrus | reverse complement strand
ATGTGACTGAGTTCTGGCCAAATGAGTGTGAGCACCAGTGGTATGTGCCATTTCTGGATCATGCTTCTAAAAGGAATGGCATGCACTCCTTTGTTTCTTTCCCTTTTCCCACTGACTGGGACACAGACATGATGGTAGGAACTGGAGCAGTCACCTTGGGCTCTGGTGTTATTGCTGGTGTTAGAGCCTTGAAAAGCACACCTCCGGACTATAAAAGAGAAGCCAAATTATGTGAAAGAGAAGTTAACTTCTATTTTACTTGACACGCACTTACGTTTCTGTTACATTATCTCAGATCAACCCCTAATACACACACACACACACACACACACACACACACACACACGTACACTATATAATATATATGTTTATGTATATATGTGCATGTTAGTATATATGTGTTTACACACACACACACCAGGTCATGCTGTAAAAAAAATAATGGAGAAACTGCCTGTCCTTAAAAGATGTTTAAAGCAAGTGAGCGATGTGATCAGATTGGCGCTCTCAGGCTGAAAGGAATCACAACAATCGTTTAGCCCAGTTAGTGCTTCTTCTTATGGATGAGGAAACTTAGGCCCACAGAGGTTAGGTAACTCATTCGAGATCCTGGGGCTAAGTGGCAAGAGCTGGTCTTTGCGCCCTGATTTCAAATACAAGGCCAGGCCCCTTCAGTGTCACCCACTGACAAACATTTCATTTATCTTGCTCTTTCGATCCTTAAACACTTTTCTGCATCACATTGTTTCCCTAATTTTCTAATTAGTTCAATTCAGCTCAACAAGTATTTTTTGTGAACCTGCTACATACTACGTTTCTAATTAGTTCAATTCAGCTCAACAAGTATTTTTTGTGAACCTACTACAGTTCAATTCAGCTCAACAAGTATTTTTTGTGAACCTACTACATACTACATTGTAAAGACAAAGGAACAACCTTCATAAAAAGCTCCTAAACTGGTATAGATGAATAGATACAGAAGTAAATATAGACCTGTGTTCATGCATGGATCAGTATATATACACATTTCCTAGCTCTGATCCCTGAGAGGGCGTGGAAACAATGATACCCCAGGAGCAATGAGCACACTAGAGCCCAGATTTGGTTTTTAAACACCATTCTTCAGTTAAAGGACCCAAAGTACTTTGGAGAAGTGGTTGAGTCTGGGCTAGAGGGGGAAAATGCAGGATGAGGCTGGAGCATCTTGTGGTGGCAGAAGTAAGAAAGTGCTCAGAAAAGAATGGGAGCTCATGGAAAAGACACGAGAACTGACTCAATGGCCAAAGCTGAAACAATTTGAGCAACAAAATAAGTAACAATAGTATTGGATTTTATAACTCACAGAATTAAGTCAATGTCCATGAATCCATACTGATATAAATAAATAGTTATGTAAAAAAATTACTTCCTTAACTGAGTGTCTTGATGACTGGAAATATGAAGATTTCAAAATGAGTATCAGTTAGGTAGGCTTGAGTAATTGTACTTTGTGGTAACTGCAACTCAAATCCACTTGTAGTGGATGAGTCCTGGAACAGAAGGTTAAAGTCCTGGTTTTGGTCTAGTTTCTGCCACTCAACAGTCTTGTTACCCTCAACATTTGAAAAATGGGGATAAGATCATTTATGTTGCTTACCTCATGATTTTCCAAAGAAATAAAGTATATGAAAGAAAGGTGGCTTTTTTTTTTTTTAAATAAACCTCTTTAATCACCAACGACCATTGTGTTTATTATTCATGGATTCTGTATTTGTGAATTTGCCTTCTTACTAAAACTTATTTGTGACCCCAAAATCAGTAGTCACAGTGCTTTCATGGTCACTGAAGATATGTGCAAAGCACCAAAATTTCGAGTCACACAACATGCAAGACTCACCCAACATTGCCACGTGGAACAAGGTGGAACGAAGCCTTCTTGTTTCAGCTCTCATACTGGAAAGAAGTGTCCTTTGGTAATATATTTATTGCTAGGTTTTTCATATTTTTGTGATTTTTGTTGGTGACTTTGCTGATTAAAAACTTCCCCCAAACGTAGTGCTGAAGTGCTGTCTAGTGTCCCTAAATGCAAGAAGGCTGTGACAAGATTTACAGAGAAAACACAGGTGTTAAGTAAACGTCCCTTGGGCACGAGTTATACGGTGTTGGCCATGAGTTCAATGTGAATGATTCAATAACACAGTAACTTGAATAACATTGTTTCGTCCAACGTCATTTTGTTATAATGTTGATGAGAAGTCGTAGGAACTTTTGTTTATATCATTAGCCTATGATAAAATTGTTTTATTTTATATGTCATTTAGCTTAAAGTTGCAGAACCTATTGGTAATGTAAAGTAAAGACTTACCATATATATATTAGCTAAGATGTCCTTAGACAGAAACTCACTTAAATTATTTGTGACCAGAGGCTCACAGGAATCTAACCCTATCTTTCCCCCAGGAGCAAGAGTAGTTCAGTAGTCACAAATTCGGTGTTCATAGCAACTTTATAGGACATAACTACCACGAACAACAAGAATTGACTGTATTTAGTAGCACTTTCTATGTGCGTGGCCCACCCTATACTTTCTTTGATATAGTCTCAAACAGTCCTTACAACAACCTAGGAAAAAAGTTTTGTCTTAAGTATCTATCAGTCATCCCCCAGTGTAGGAGTTGGCTGGCTCTTCTGCCATTTTCTCACCCTGACAGATGTCTGATTCACTGGGTACTTTGTGGTCACATTTTTTTCAAGTAGGTCAATATAATTTTTCCTGATTACTATACTCAATCTTCGCCAGTTTCAGAGAGACTCTTGAGGTTTGTTTCCACACATTTCCTGCAATTTTTTTATTATGAAAAATTTCAAACGTGCAGAAATTTGAATAAAAAAAATAGTAAAACGAACACCCATAAACTCTTGAAGACCTGTCACATGAGAGAGTGATCAGATTCACGTAGAGTCAGAGAGTAGAGCTAGGGACCAAGGAAGTGAAGGCAGCAGAAGACAAACGTCAGCTTGAAATGAGGAAGAATTTTCTATCTTGCAAAGGGGATGGTCCTGGCTAAGGCAGAACACCAATGGACAGGGATATGGTGGAGGCGAACCCTGTACCAAGTAGGAGGGAGGTCTAGACAACAGCTCAAGCTGCCTATGAGTCCACAAACCGCTGTTTTGTCTGAGTTCTAGAACTGCTGCAGAATTGTTTTCATAGCAGTCGTATAGTATTTCAACCACCTCATGTGTTAACTCAGCATTTGAGTGCAGATCTGAGAGCCCAACCTCCATCTGTAATGAGGTTTCTCTGGGAAGATGTTTTGAATTTCAAACAAATGATGCACAAACAAACTTTTGAAACACGACCCTATAGAGCCTAGAGAATTGTCTGTTCTTTTTACTTGTCCTTAAACTCCTTGAAGTGTCCCCAACTGCCCTAATAATGCTACTGTTGTGGAATTTGGGAACTAAGTCTGTGTTTTCCTGACTAAATTATGATTTTCTAAACTTCAGATTCTAATACTGGACAGGAAAGAAGACCTGAGATCTGGCCCCCTCTGAGTCAGATTTTCCCAGCCTAGCTTCATGATTTTGTCTGAAGTCAATGCCTAGGGCGCTAGGTAATCCTGCCCCCTGAGAACCTGTTGTGACACCTTCAGCCAAAGCTCTCTTCTTAGGCCTCCAACGGCTGTTTGTTTGTACAAAGCAGAGGACATATTTTTGGTGGTTGGTTACAATTTATTTTAACATTTTATTATTTATCCTTTTGTCTTTTCTCCAGGTGTTCCATGTGCCTTACTCTCGCCTTTTCATAAGATTGTAAACCTTGACCTTACATCTGCCCCTAATATATTCATCTTTTCACGCCTACACAGAACCAAGGATAGCAACAGTGTGGTGTATAAAGAAAGACCCTGAACTTGGAGACAGATAAACTTATTCTGCCACTTACTAGCCATGTGACCTTGGTAAATTTTTGAATTTCTGAGTCTTGGTTTTCTCATCTTTAAAAGGGAAATGATTATACACTTGTAAAGTATGTCATATGCTAGGCACCCATAAATGGTCATTCTCACATGCTGTATGACACCATTTAAATAAAATTCTAGAATAGGCAAAACTAATCTATACTGACAGAAAGTGGATCAGTGGTTGGCTGGAGCTGGTGAGGGTGGGATGGGAAGATTGCCCAGAAACACGGGAAACTTTGGGGGTGGTGGAAATGTTCTATATCTTGATAGAGGTAGTGGTTACACAGGTGTGTACAATTGTCAAAACACATCAAATTGTGTGCTAAAAATGGGTGTTATTTAGCCTATGTAAATTATCCCTCAATAAAGTTAGTTTTTTAAAAAATATTCATTCCCTTCTTTTCTCCATCAGTGAAAATGTGTTGGATTTAGGAATACGCTTCAGAGTCAAATATACATTTTAAGTTATTTTTAACTTTATATTATTCATATAACCATATAATTTTCCCCATGGATTGATTGTAAATAAATGAGAATTGGCTTGATATCATATCTCACTTTTTAACTGACTTGTACTATAAAATTGGAGAGGTGTGTCCTGGGGGGCATGAGAGGGCAGACGTGGGGACAAAGATACAATGAAAGTATAATGAAACATGCCACACACTTCCCCAAAATCATTAACTTAAAGGGAGAAAGTATTTTTCTGGTAAAATAATAAAAGCTTGTCACAAACAGGGTGACAGTGATGAGGGCTTGAATGGATGGAGTAGCCTGAAGTAGCTTTTCATGTTTGTCCACTCGGCATATTTCCCCACCACCTTCATCACCCTCTTCTCAGAGAATTCTCTCTTTCCTCTCAGGGTGAAGGGTGCCTACTACATGTTTCCTGGAATCTGCTCCCACAACACTTTTACTTACATTTCATTGGGCGTAACTTGGTCATATGTCCACAGCTAGCTGCATGGGAATCTGGAGAATTTAGTCTTTCTTCTTCAGGAAAGCCATGTACATGACCAGCTAAAAACCAGAGGTTCTGTTATCAAGGAAGAAAAAGAGAATGGATATTGGCATAGGCAACAATTATTCTCTGCCCAAAGCTCTGTCTGGTAACAGACTATTTCATATATAATGCTAAAAAAGTTGGAAGTTATGTGAATTAATAATATACATCTGTATTATGGCCATAACAAAATGATTATGCTTATCTATAGTTCTTGAAATAAAAACATTCAATAGCACATTGTTAAGTGTGTGAGATCGATTACAAAAATATGAGCTCTGTTCTGTAAAATTATATAGAGAAAATATGTGTATATGTATAAATATTATAGATATATGGATATGCTAAGTACTTCTGGTGTGGCAGCATTACATCACATAACTTTAATTCATGTTATATCATTATTTTTGCTAAAAAGCATGTGTCATTTTTTTAAAAAATTATTTGCACTTGAAAAATATGTGGGCATCTGTGCCTCTTAGGAACTTCATGAGGGGAACTGAAAAGCAAGCTGTGGTGCAGAAGGTATTCAGGGGTTGAGGAGGCCTCAATCATTTTCCTGTAGGCACACAAGTGATATTCAATTACTGAATTCCTGGGGACCCTGGGCAGCGGGATCTAGAAAGATCTTGACCTGGAGCTCAGGAGAGAGGTCTGTACTGGAGTTAAGGGAATCATCTGGGAGAAGATGGTCAGTGAAGCTGGAGAAAAGGCAGAATCCCGCAGCAACTGTGCCCGGTTTCTTCCCTTTGCCTCTCCAGAGCCACTCCCTGCCCTTCTCCATCTGTAGCCCCCAAGAGGCTGACCTGTTCAGACTGCATCACACTAGACTCCCTGCCTCTGACTTCCAGTTGGGTTTAGCCTATAAGAGGCCCTGGTAGAAGATAAGAGGGTGAGAAAAGAGAGAGGCCAAGGTATTTATTTCTCTGGCTCTCCCTAAGTGGTGTTAGCACAGGCTGACTGCTTCTCTGGGATGAAGGTCACAGATCTCATCAGGCAGCTTCTCCACACCTACATGATTCCACTGCCTGCTCCCTCTTCTGCCTCTCAGATGAGAGAGGTAACAGCTCCCACTGTTGCTGGCCCCAGGGTATAGCGCTGCCCTGGGTGGTTTCCCAACACCTGCCCCACACCTTTGTAAATAGTTCTTTTTCACACTCTCCTCACTTTATCCAATCTGAGACTGCCATCTGCTTCCTGCTAGCCGGCTTAGGAGTGAGGAAGAGAAAGAACACCTGAGTTTAAAAGGCAAGTGAGGGAGAAGAAATGGTCTAAGAGGCAGAGAAGGTGAAGGGAAACCAAGGGTCATGACACCAGGGGAGGTGTTTCAAGAAGGAGGGAGGAGTCAACAGTTGTATGAGACTGAAAGGTCAAATAAGGATGAGGTCTCAAAGGTCTATTGGGATGGGCCAACTGGAGGAGGAACTGGGAAGAGGAATGAAGGGAATTGGGTGGGTGGTTAAGGGAGGAGAGATCTGAGTTGGAGATCGGGAAGAAGATAAGAGATGAAGAGAGGTGAGAAAAAGGAGTGGGGCAGAGAAGAGAATCAGAGCAGAGGTAGGAAAAGGAGGGAGCCAAGCCTCTGAGTGAAGAAATAGGACTCTTCAGTTCAGATGGGGTAAGCAGGTAGTAACTCAGACTGAGTGTGTATGTCCAGCGGCCCATATACATACATACACATATACAACACCCACACCAACAGTACTATCTGTGCACATAAATACACACATAAACATATATATATATACCATGCTTCACCACACACACCAAAGATACAATATGTGCACACATACACACACCATCACACCATATCATCATCGCTACACCACACCAGACACACGCTACACATATACCACCCAACACTCCCACACCACAGCATGTAAACAATAGTCACTGCCAGCTCCATAGATCTCACTGGGAGCCCATGCAATCGGATCTTTGCTTTGCTGTGACAATTGTCTTTGCTGGCATCACACTGAACCCTGAAGGGGGCAGATGAGAAAAGCCTGGTTCTGTCTCTACTCGCACATAAAAAAAGAGTTGTCAGTGTTTGCGGCAGGGTGCCTGGTGCACAGTAGGTGCTCCACAGATTAATATAGAATGGCTACATGGTCCCAGGGGGAGCCTGGGGTATTGGGCAAGAGCTACACTTTTCTGTGCATGCTGACCTCCTAAGTGATTTAACCCAGGGGAACCCTAAAGACCGGCCTCTCCTGGCCACAACCCAAATATCTGTCCATACAATAAAATATTCTAGACAGAAAATGGACCAAGTGCTACAATGTGCATGAATCTTTATAACATAATGTTGAGTGAAGAGAACAAGTTCCAGATCACTACATACATGCACAATACCCTTTATAAACTTTAAGAACAACTAAAACCAAACACTCTATTCCTATAAAATAAAAATTTTCAAAGACATGTAAGAGAATGCTAAACACAAAATTTAGGACAGCGGGTTATATCTGAGAGAGGCAAGGAATGGACTAAGAGAAGATCATGTAGAAAGCCGGATGTCATTGTCAATCAATGTCTGCTTCTGGAGTTGGGCGGTAAGTTCACCACCTAATGTAATAACAATAGGCTGTGCTTGGACCACTGACGAGAATATATTAGGAACCAAGGATTATGATTAATCCAATTCTGTACATCGGAAGTCCTGTTACAATAAATAAAAAAAAAAGACTGCCCTCTCAGCTTGACCCTAGTTCTGCTTATTTTTGCACTTCCTCCCACAGCAATGCTGAGGGGTCACTGTAACCTTGTTCTTGGCAATCGGGGTTACTAGCGCAAGGCTGGGCAGGAAATGAACTGGGGGATGAGGCCATATCTGCTATAACACTATTCTCGATAGGTCCTTTGTGGTAAGGGTTTCTAAGAACCCAGCAGAGCAGTTGAAGGAGCTGAGCAACATTTACAAGAAATGTGCCCTGGCCCCACCCCTTACCACCCCTCCCCCTTGTCCCCTTTCTCCTCCCTTTACTGCCTCCAACTCTTCCTCTCCACTCAGGCCCAAGTAAAGGGCAGCTCACAAGAGCCAATAATGACTGTTTCCACAGAATAGACCTGCTTACCCGACTCCCCCAGAGTCTGAGGAATAACTTCCCTGACCTCTAGACTTGGGCCCTGAAGGAATCTTGAGATGACTAATCCACACAAACTGTTTATTAAGAAGCAATTTAGCAGAGTAATAATGAGCATGGATTGCCTGGGTCCAGTTCTGACCTGGCCACTTCTTAGGTATGTGACCTGTGACCTGGGAATTTACTGCTCTGCACCTCAGTCTTCCCTATCTGTAAAATAGGGATAAATAATAGCATCTACCTCATAGAGATTTGTTGTACAATTAAGTAAGTTAATACATGCAAAGCTGGGTACATAGTAGGTACTGAATGAGTGTTAGCTACAATTGCTAAGTGTTAAGAAAGAGGCAAATGAATCAAAGAGACCATGGTCTAGTGCAGGAGTTAGCAAATTTTTCTGTAAAGGGCCACATAGTAAATATTTTTGGCTTTGCCAGCCATAAGATCTCTGTTGCAACTATTTAACTCTGCTACTGCAGTACTAAAGCAGCCATAAACAATTCATAAATGGATGAACTTTATTTACAAACACTAGCGATTGAATTTTATATAATATTTATGTGTTAGAAACATTATTCTTCATCTGAACTTTTTCTACCATCCCAAAAAGTAAAACCTAGTCTTGGTTTGCAGGCCATACAAAACCAAGTGGTGTGCCAGACTTGGTCAGCAGGCCATAGTGTACTGATCTTTGATCTAATATGGGGAAAAACATCAGCCCCTCTGGATTTCTCTGCTCTATCTGCATGTTCAGTTTATAGGTGAACAAACTGAGGCTCATCCTTCAAAATCCAGTTGAAATGTTGGCTCCTCTTTGAAGCCTTCCCAGATCATTTCGGCCAAGGGTGGTAATAACTCTATCTGCTGCCTACGTGATAAGCATAAATTTGTAAATTACCTTTAAATTTTTATCATGAAATATTCAAGACAACCCAAAAGCTATAAAGGATACTGCAAACCCCTTAGTCTTCACCACTTGGCTTGTGAACTAAAGCATTGCACAAATAATTGAAGGGGCCTGTGTAGATACTCCTCCCCACATCACAACCTCCCTTCCTCCTCTGCAGACCTAACCACTATCCTGACTCTGGGAATTTATTGACCAAGCACTTCTTAGTACTCTTCCTATATAGATGCATATATATATAGTAAGCAGGAGATAGTATTTGTTTGCTTGTAAGTACACCCATTATTTAACTCAATCGTCCCATCATTTAACTAGATCTTCCTAACAATCCAATCAAGTTGGACAACTCGCCCAAGGCATCCAGGTGATAGAACCAAAGTGCGAGGTGGATTCCCAAGGCTATGCTCATAATCATTGCTCTCCATATTCCTGTGGCCAGTCATTAGTTATGACTCCCATTCCACACTAGATTTTAAAGTATCCTTAAAAAGACTAAATAGGATCTTTTACCTTTCCCATATCTTGCACCCAATAGAAGCACAATATGTATTTCATCAGAGACCCTGTCTTCCATCACCCCGAGTAGTCTCAACAGAGGATAGGAGAACTGCCAGAAACGGACTTCAAGACAGAAGGATGGGGCTTTGCTAGATTTCATTAGAAGTTTGAGTTTGGAACAATTGCTCACATGTCAACTTTACCGAAACATGCAACCCTCACACACACACTGGGGAATGTGTGTGTTTGTCAAGGGGTGAGTAGGGAGGGGGAAAGAGGAAAGGGAAAAGGGGAACTCAGAAATTTTCTATCAGCCCCCAGAACCAAGAAATCCTTCCTTTCCCGCAACACATGGGGGCTGAGCTAACATTTGGAATCTAGTCCAAGCTTAAGGGTAGATAATAACGAGGGGTATCGCAGCCTGAACCCTCAAGCAACCTGACAAGATAGCATCTTGGCCAGTGTCCAAAGAGTGTGCACACACAAAGGAGAGGTCAAGATGACCCCCAGGGAAGAATGTTAGAATTGCTGTTTATAAGAAACAAGAAACCAAAGTTTGCTAATACTTAATATGCAAACTGAGTGTGCTTTCAGCATATCAGGATATATTCAGGCCATGTGTACTAAATAGATTCATGGATTCTACCATCCAGTTTAAATTAAACTCACGAAAAGAACAAAGAGCTTAAACAGATTCCTGCAAAGAAATCAGATTAAAAATACTAATTATCCCAGCATAACCAGTTAGAAAGTTGCAGAGCTAACATTTCACCTTCTCCCTTTATAAACCTGACAAGCACATAGGAGGGGTAAACCCTGTCTGCTTAAGTGAAAAAAACACATTTCCATCCATCCAGTATTATGACTAAACTCCACACTAAAGATGAAGGGACCTTGAATCAGTAACTAAGAGTAATATAGATACAGTTTTTCAATATTTAACATGTACCAAGGGTTCATGCTCAAAATTTTACTAGTGGGAGACAGAAAAAGCAACTGTTTAGCAACTGCAACGTTTGATATCTCTAGATCAGCTCTGTCCAACAGAACTTCCTGCAATGATGGAAACACTATAGTTCCAGGGCCACTAGCCAGTCATAAGTGGCTATTTCATGAAATGTGACCAGTGCAACTGGGAAAATAGCCACATGTGTTATATGAATGAAGCTCTAGAATTTGCATTAAGAGGATTTCACCGGGCCCCTCAGGCCAAATCTTGTCCACCACAAGATTGGCTCCCAACCCTTTGGCCATACATTGATTTCAGAAAAGTAACTATCCTAAGTCTTATTGAAGGGAACCATTTAGACTGAAAGTTCCATTTTTCTGTCTAGGATAGGACTTTGGCATGTACCAGTGATCAATAAATGTACGTTAGTATGTCTCTGCATTGACAACACTTTAGAAACCACGTTAAGACAAAAAGTTTTTATTCAAAAACGCCAAGTATAAAAAAAAAAAAATAAGATCTCTTTTATTCCCCTGTACAGTATTTCACTCATAAAACCAGCAGGTTACATGCTGCTCAAAACACAGCCCCAGAGAGGATCCGGAAGGCACACCATCCAGAACTGGTTTTCATATATCTATCCTATATACACAAGTCAGCAAAGTCCCTCTCCCATCACCCACGGAACCCATACCCACTTGGGTAAGCAGGCGCAAGGGGCCCCTGCAGCACTCGGGGAGCCGCAGCAGCTCTCCGGCCTGAGTCCCATCACCCTAAGAACAGAGCAAGTTTCGCAACCCTCCCCAAAAGGTCCCCAAGTCAGAGGAGAAAAGAAAGAAAGAAAACTATGGCGGCAGCCGTGGAAGCTTGGAGCTAGAAGGGAACCAAATAAATAAATAAATAAATACATAATGTTGACCTCCAGGTTAGAATGCGCATCTTTCCAAAAAAAAAAAAAAAAGGTATAATAACTTAAAGGCAAAATTTTAAAAAATTAGATCAACTACAATCCTTTTGTACACTACCGTGCCAACTGTACACACATTTACAGTTTTTCTGTTGATTTGCATTGTTTGTGCATTTTTTGTGTGTGAGGTCTTGGCTTTGAAACAGTTAAGTAAAAACCAAAAAGGAAGACCAGTTCACTCGAAGTTTTACTAAAGGAGGCAGAAAAAGGGCAGGTGGCTCAGCATTTGGCCCTGTAGCCTCTTCCATGGCACCTTTCATATGAAGGATGGGGGGAAGGGAAAGGGAGAGAAAAATAGGGAACCAAACCCAGGCAGATTTTTAGAGAAGCAGCAGGTAAAAGAGGCAAGTTCAAGTATTTCTCCCAGCACAGCCGGAGTCCCCACAGAAGGCACTCAGAAGAGTCGGAAGAGGTGACAGGGACTTAAAATGGTGCTAGTCCTATCCCACCCCAACCCGTTTTCCCCCTACCCAACCCATCGCGGCATTCAGCAGAACTCGTGATGAAGGGAACAGTTCCATGGCAGGGTTCTGACCCACTCCCACCCCCCACCCCGGGATTGTGCAGAGTCCAGCAATGCTGGCTGGACACCTATGGAGAGAGCATCTACGAGGAGTTGAGGCCTAGGATGCCGGGAGTGAGTCTCTTCCCCCATTAGGAAGTATCCTCCAGGGGCCTGGGGTCTGGAATGAGTTGTAAATGTTGTTTCTGTATCAAGCACTATCCTGCTTGGCAAGAAGTGTCACTGGTACTCGGGAAGCTGGAAACAGAAGGTTCCCCTCCCTGGAGCATCTGACAGAAGGGGAGGACCTACTGGAAAAGCTATTTGCTGGGCCCTGGCAACAGGCTGTGGAGATGGATCTCAGCAGTTTCCTGGGGAAGGAGGACATCTTGCATCCATGGATGATTCTGGATTTCTTCGAAGGATGGCCGATCTGATGGTCTCAGGGCCAAGCACCATCTAATGAGATGCTGACACTCTGCAAAAAAGAGAGGTTATGATGACTCAACTTGTTTTTGTAATGCAAAGATCTTCCCAATTTGCTTCCCAAGGGCCCACAAATCTGGAGTCCAATAGAGACCTCATACTTTCTAGAACTCATATTCTTTAATTTCCATCTGGATCCTCCAGTCTGCTTTTAGCTAAAAAAACACCAGGTCCCCTCTTAAACCTGTGGTTTTCAAACTTCAATAACTGGGGCCTTTCCCACGACACCCACTCAACAGAAAAAGGAAGAATGATGACAAATGATTTTGATGAGACATCACTGAACATGATGAGGTGATTCAATTCACCTACCAACTTACAAATATGAACACCACCCACAATGAGGTCACTGGAACCGCAATATTTAGAACCAGCCTTAAGGGAGAAAGCTCAAAGAGGCTTCAAATTTTCACTCCCTAGCAAAATAGCCAGGAGTTGAGGATGACTCTGTTGGTACTTAGGAATGATCAAATGCAAACCATTCGATTCCCAGGGCTCAGTCTCGAGGGTCAATCACTGGCCTAGGATTCTACTAAGCTAAGGATCAGTTGGCATCTCCTGGAGAATGAAGCTCTCCAGAATTCAAAGTCTCCAAGGACTAACGACCTTGTGATTCCTGCTTCTCTCCTCAATAAAGAGCTTTCCAGAAGTTACCTGAAGAGACCCTCTGCCTGAAGAAAACTTGGCCCCTGATGATCTCCTCATCGTGCTCAAAAGGAATATCTCCACAGACCATATCATACAGCAGGATCCCCAGAGACCAGACAGCTGCCGACCTGCCGTGGTAGCGATGGTAGCGGATCCACTCTGGAGGACTATACACTCGGGTCCCTGTGAGGCGGGAGAATAGGAAGGCAAAAATAAAGCACAAAGCAACCAAGTGGTAAGCTAAGCAACTCTTTTAAAAAAAGCACCACACCCCTTCTCAGGAACTGAGTGAACTCCATTTTCCCCCCAGGCTAAAAGGAGTGGATAGGCAGCTTAAGGCATCTCTCCAACCCAAAACATTACCCACCTCTGTACCAGCCCAGACCATAAACTGAAATTCTTTACAAACTGCTCCAAGAAACAAACAAGCCGGGCGCCTGAGGCCTGTATGTGGCCGGACCACCCACAATGGGATGAAGGAATGAATGTCTGCACAATCAAGGGAGGTATCCCACAGACCATCCTCAAACTGTATTAAAGGCTGCCCAGGAGCCAGAGTGACATTCTCATCTCAGATGAGATCTAGGTGAGAAAACTTGCACAACATCCTAAGTCGGGGTGCCCTTTGGGAGGCCTTCCTCCCGGGCTGCTGAGTGCAGGGGCAAGACACCCACACCCTTTCCTCCCCACACTAGAAAGGCAGACAGAGCTGCAGAGCCGGTTTCATACCACGTGATTCCTGTTTACAAACTTTGAGTTGTAAAAAAAAAAAAAAAAGTGAGGGCCATCCCTCTGGTGCTCACCAGGGGGCAGCAAAGACTAAAAAGAAAAAAAACATAGGAGAACCCGGCCAGCCATTAACTGTTAAATACAAAAAAAATGCAGCCCAACCCAGCGTCCACCAAGGGCAAATAAACACAATCCACAAGCCCCAGTCACAAGTTTTGAAAGGCTGTCGTTTGTTAGGTTAAGACGCTTACATGATGACCCACCCTACTTTGCTTTGATCTCAGGCCCTCTATTCCATCTTTTCTGAAAGAACCCGCTCCAAGCCCCTCCCTAGGATAGATTTTCATCCTCTGCGGAGACACCCAACTAATTTTCAAACCAGCAAGAGATCTTATTTCACAACATTCATTCCCGACTCTCTCACCGCACAACACCAAAACAAAACAAAAAAACAACATAATTATTTAGTGAAACTACTGTTTCTATTCCTTATCCATTCCTAGATCAAAGACGACAAAATACTGCGGCTCTAAAAACTACCTTACAGAAAACTCTTCTAGTTTTATAAAACAAAAATTACAAAACCGGCATCAATTTTCATCTCTCCCGCTCTCTCCTCTCTTTTCCCCCTCCCATCCTTTTACTGGCGGGGAAACTGGGTCAGACTTCAGAAATCTGGGCTACGGCCGGTTACCCACAACCTCTTATTCATTGGGAAAGCTTGGAACCCACTGAATTCCACTTAAAATATAAAATCATGCCAGAAACATTACGGGTTCAGCTGGCTTGAAATCCTGAGTTTACTACGCTGGGAAGCTCTCTTCGCCCCACCCCTGCTAGCACCGAGCCTGGCGGCCCGATGACCTTTACAAAGAGGGCCGGAGAGGGAAGCTGGCCGAGGCCTCCAGGCCAGGCCGAGTCACCTGGGCAGCTCCCTCCCAGACCTGGCTCACCATCGAAATCCGTATAGACGGTGTCCTTGAGCAGCGCTCCCGACCCGAAGTCGATGAGCTTGAGCTCGCCGCGATTGAGGTCGATGAGGATGTTCTCGTCCTTGATGTCGCGGTGGAGCACCCCGCAGTTGTGGCAGTGCCGCACGGCCTCCAGCACCTGCCAGAAGAAGCTGCGGGCCAGCTCTTCTTGTAGGGCCCCCCTTTCCGTGATAAAGTCGAAGAGGTCTTGCACCGGCTCGGGCCGCTCCAGGATCAGGACGAAACTGTCGGGCCTCTCGAACCAGTCCAGGAGTCTAATGACGCCGGAGAAGCCTGAGCTCACCTTCTTCAGCAGGACCACTTCCATGGGCACTCGGGTGCCATTGGGCTGCGGGGGGCGAGGTGGCTGCATTAGGGCGGGAGTCGGAGGGCACCCCTCACCCCACCCACCCTAGGAATCGCTCTTTCCTGGGCACTCACCAGCTCTCCCCAGTCGGAAATCCGGTCCTTCTCCACGTGCTTGATGGCCACCTGGAAATCACCCCAGGAGAGTCTCCGTTAGGTACCCTCAATTGGGCCAAAACACCCGTGCGACCCCTGCCCCGCGCGCCCTCCCCACGGCGGGGCGCCCACTCACCGGCAAGTTGTCGGCGACACGGATGCCTGAGTAGACCGAGCCGAAGCCGCCGCTGCCCAGTAGCGGGCCCACCTGGTATTGCGACTCCAGGGGCTCCTTCTCCTTGCCTAGTAAAGAAACACAGGGGACTTAGTGCTGGCCCAGCGCGCGAGCCCCCAGATCCTACCTTGGGGGGGTTCGACCTCCACCCGCATCCGTGGATTGGGGGGCTGCTCACCCGGCGCCAGCTTGGTGGAGTGCAGGTCGTTACAGGGCGCCGTGCGCAGGTGGGCAAGGGAGTTAATTTTGGACAGGAGCATCCCAACCTCCAGGGTGTCGGTGCAGGGGCTGTGTCTGGAGGAACTGCAGAAGGAGCTGGAGCTGGGGTTGTGCCGGTGGCTGTGCCTACAGCTAGGGCTGAGGCTGCGTGTGGCGTTGCGGCTGTGGCTGCGGCTGGCGCGGAAGGCCGAGGGCGAGTCGGAGGACAACTGCGGGCGCTGCCGGGGCTGGCGACTGGAGGACCCGCGGGCTGGGTCAGGCAGCGCCGAGGGCGGTGAGATTGACGGCTCGTAGGGCTCGTGCGGCAATGCCGCGACACAGGGAGCTCGTAGCTGCTGCTGCTGCTGCTGCCGGTCTCGCCACCGCCGCCGCTGCCGCCAAGTCCTCTCGGGCCTCCTCCGCCACCGCGGCCGCTGCAGCAGACGCCGGGCTCGCCCAGCCGCCAGGAGTAAAGGGGCGGAGCGCGCCGACAGGGGGGCGCGCGGGCGGGTGGGGATGGGGCGGGGCCTCTCCGGGAGGCCTGGGCCTCTCCGGGAGGCCTAGGCGGGGAGCGCGGCTGCGGGGCCAGCGGAGGGAGGAGAGCGGGTGGGGAAGCGGCGGGACAGGGCGACTCCCCCTGGCCCCCGCCCCGCGCGCTCAGTCGCCGCACCGGCAGCCGTGGAAGCTTGGAGCTAGAAGGGAACCAAATAAATAAATAAATAAATACATAATGTTGACCTCCAGGTTAGAATGCGCATCTTTCCAAAAAAAAAAAAAAAAGGGATAATAACTTAAAGGCAAAATTTTAAAAAATTAGATCAACTACAATCCTTTTGTACACTACCATGCCAACTGTACACACATTTACAGTTTTTCTGTTGATTTGCATTGTTTGTGCATTTTTTGTGTGTGAGGTCTTGGCTTTGAAACAGTTAAGTAAA
>NW_011888799.1:801788-857514 GCF_000151845.1 Pteropus vampyrus | reverse complement strand
CCCCGCCCGGCTCTCGCGGTCAGAATGGTCTCTACGCCGCCACGACGTGGCGGGAAGGAAAAGGCGCCAAAATGGAGGGGGAGGGGCGCGGGGCGTGAGGGGAGGCGGGCGCTGGGTGTTGAGCCGCGAGGGAGGAAGGATGGGGAGGGGCGTATCGATTCAAACCCAAACAATAACAAAGCCTTCAAAGGCCGCCAGAGGACGGCTCTGCGGCTCTCCGTTTCTCGGAGGTTTTTGGGTCAAGGGCTCGAGCTGGAGCATAACAAGTTACGCAGAGGCGACGGGCGTTGGTGTGTCAGGCGGGGAGGCCTGGCGGCCGGCGCGTCGGGGTGTCAGGGACTGGGGGCGGGGGGGGCGTGCCGACGAGGGTGGTCTTTCTGTGTGACTCAGACCTGAGACCTCCAAGTCGACTGGCTTGGGCGGGATGACGACGTGCTGTGGGCTCGGGTTGGGTTCTCAGGGGTTGGCGCGTTGGGGGCGCGTGGGGAGGCGACGGATCTGCAAGATGTGAGTCACGGCAAATTTCGCGTAGGGAGTGGAGGTGGCACAGGCCTGGAATAAAACTGGGGGAGAACTCTGCTTATTCCGGGGAAGGGTCCAGATCGCGATTGTCATAGCCAGTGAAAAAAAATCAGCCCACAGATTCTAAAGCAGATTTTTATTTTATAAAGTGCAGAAAGGAATCCTGATTCCTAATAAGTGCTGTGTGTCAGAGTACCCGGTAAAGACGAAATCACGAAACAAATGTTAGCATTGTGATGCCAGATGCTGTCTCAGCCCCTTGCGTGAGGGCGGAAGAGAATTCCTCATCTAAAACGAGGGTGGGAGGATGCGCTTTATTTAATCAGAGTTTTCACGTTGTATTCACCTTTTCATCCTGTTATTACTAGTCAGGCAGTACTAGCAATTATTGGCTGCCCCAGACGTGGCTCAAAGGAAAAACCCCATCTCCCTGCACCCCGTGGAAATAAAACGGAAAACTGACCAGTTCAACTTCCGTCCTTTGTCCTAAATTTCATGTACAGTTGATAACGACGTGTGACATGAGTAAATTAAAATTCTATGTAACCCATAAGTTGAATTGTCAGTGGTCTAAGTAATTGAAAGTTAACTACATCCCCTTTAAAGTTTTTGCAGGCTTCTGCCACTTAAAGGAAAAATGAGGTGCTGAGGATCTGTATACCTACATGTCATTAATGAATTTAAATGTTTCATTAAAAGTTTTCTACAAGATTTATAAAGATGCCCAGATATTTCACAAGTTTTTTGGATTTCTTATAAATTATTACATATTTTCCTTTTGTTTGTGTACATCAATTTTGATGACTAGGAGAAAATACAAGGGAACAAGAATTATTCTCTTTTTATTGGTAGGAAAATGAAACAAGTAGGATGACACGGGGTGATACAATAGCTAAAGGAGGAAGAGATGAAATGACCCAAATTCAACTCCCAAGTATTCAAAAGTTTTCTTTTCACAGAGCCTAAAAGTGTCCTTGGTACTAAGACATCAAGTATAAATGTAGGTGACCCGCACTTCCATCTCCTCTACCCTCCCTTTCCTTTCTCAAGCCCTGGTGGACTCTTCCCACTTGTTCCATTCTCCTAGCACTTTCCAGGCTCTCGGCCTTTGCAGAAACAGTAAACCTGTTCTGAGACTGCCCTCTCCTTCATTTTTATTTAAAGTCTTTACAGCCATCAGGACACAATTGTATTCCATCCAGGATGCTAAACAAACTCCAAGCATTCGTTCACTGTCCACTCCCCTCATCTGATAGTCATGCTTAGATTTTTGTTTTTTTATCTCCGTTAATTAACTTTTCAATTATTTATATCTTGTCTCCCCATTCCTTGAATATATACTTTATCCAACATTCTGTGGTGAAGGGGAAGACCAAAATGGGTCCCAACAAAAATGTCATGATTAAAGTCAATTTATACCAAATTTAAGTGAATTAAGAGGGCTTAGGCAAAATACAGGTTAGAAGCAAGGGCTTCAAAAACTAAGCTAGCCTGCTTTTAAATCTGAGATCTGGCACCTACTAGTTATGTGATATTCCCCAAGTTACTTAATCTTTCTAGGCATTAGACTGAATGGAGGTAATAATAGCACCTACCTCATATGTCTGTTGTAAGGAGCAAATAAAATTCTGCATGTAAAGCAGAATTGTGCATGAAGCTTAGCATAAACTTATAAGCTATATGGCAATAATGCTGATTGTGATTTTGACAATGATGATGAAAAGGAAGAATTTTGGAATGGTCCTTGTACCTTGGAGGTTCCAAAGGTGAAACTCAGGATAAGTAGTTTGATTTTAATCATCTTGGGGAAGAATATGATTCAGAATAGTTGTATACATTAAATCAAGTTCAACCTTTTTCACTTTAGATCTTTGTAGGCCTAAATAATTAGAGCTAAAGTGATTAACATTTAATATGTGTGCTTTATATGGTAGGTGCTTCACAGCTGGAAGTTACAAAACATGGACCTTGACTTGGCAAAGAGCTTTTATTTACTTAAAACTGCTTTTAAAGATAATCATTAAACATTCAAGTATGTTTTGCCTTAAAGTTTCTTTTGGGGGGTTGTTGAACTTGATGTTTTGATTCAACAAAATATACTTTAAATAATAAAAGCAAGCACTACCTGTGCTGTCTCAAATAATCTAACAAAGAATCAGAAAAATTACGCTAATTATTAAATGACAAGTGCTTTGGGGAAGATAAAGGCCATAATTATGCTAATAATTCTCTGGAAAGGAGAGAATGAATGTTATTGTTAATTTGAACAATAGCCAAATTAATCCTTGGGTGGGTTCCACATGCTATGGATTTAATCAAGCCATTGTCAAAGGAATGACTTCGGCAATTTCTGTAATCACAGAAGTTTAGAAGTTTGAAAGGTGTGCCTGTACACTTTTTTAAAAGTACCTCTGAGTCTACTTGATACATTTAATATAACTAGATCTGTACTTTAAGTCATCACTTAATGTCATGGATAAGTTTGTGGAACTACAGTGAAAAAATCGCATAACGAAACCAATTTTACCATAGGCTAATTGATATAAACAAGAGTTAATTTTCTACAGCATCTCATCAACATTATAACAAAACAGCATTGAAGGAAACAACCTTATTCAAGGAACTGCTATATAGCTTTATCTCTGTAATTTATTTGCAATTAATCGAGTAAAAATCATTTGGGTCTACTTTTCTTAGTTCTCTCCTAAAAAAAGAATTGCTGATTTTTTTAAGTTTAATGTTTAATTTTGAAAAATTCACCATTATTTTTTATTTTACTCTCCTTGTTTGGTGAAATAAAAAGGGAGAAATTTGGAGAAGGCCAACTGCAATAAATTTTCTATACCTTAAAATATTTTCAATTATTTCAACAGTTTAAAGTTAGTTCGAAAAATTTTAATTTTACATATGTTTCATATGTGTGGAATATATGTGAAAACCCACTACAGACTGTAAGACATGAAACAGTCTGACTTTAAAAAGACTAAAACCTCTTTTTTTAAGTTGTGGTAATTTTGATGGTGATGGACAGCTAGGAAATCCAGAGTGTCAACTTCAGAATGGTCAGGGAATCTATGTAGTCAAGTCAGAACTGGTTCTTTTGTCCTTGGTAACATGTGACATTTGTTTCAAGTTTATAAATCTCTTTTAGTTAGCTTTCAGTTTCCTCAGCAAGATTGGAGAAAGACAGCGTTTTTATTATCCAGTAAAGTATATTTAAATTCATTACCAATTCATTTTTTTAAAAGAAATTAAAATAACCTAGACTTATTTTTGGAATTTTACACATTCACTACTGACGATTTGAGTAAAAATAATCAATATTTATGGAAGGCACTGTACACAAAGATTTTATATTTCCTGAGTATTAATGGTTAGGTAAAAACAAAAAGGAGTAGTTTAGAATGTGTAAAGGCTATGGGAAGCCTGGAAACTGTTATAAAATACCTTAGAAGACTAGGAAAATATATGCCTTAAATCAAAAAGACCAGACACATGAACAAAGATAGAGAGACAGAGAGAGAGTATGAGAATAGAAGGGATGGCATATGTTTGGGAGTTGGTGAGGGGATTGTCTGCCATCTTTTAAAAAGTAAAATAAAATTGCTGATGTAGATTCAAAAAGCCATAAGGTGCATCTAGGTAAAAGGGAAAAAAAATAACTCAGAAAGATTTTGTGGAACATCTTGTTAGGCACTAAAAAAATACTAATGAAAACATTTGCTTATCTTGTATCTCATTTGTCATTTAATAGTATATAGTCTTTTCTGTATTTGTTTAGTCTCCATGACTAAATTATGAATGTATTGAGGGCAGAAACCATCCTTTCATTGAACATAAAGGCTACATGCTGAAAAGGGTCAGGTGAAAGAGGCAAAAGAGAAATTCTGTGATCATGTCTCAGCCGACATTGACTGAGCATCAAAAGGTATGCTAGGCATTTTTCTAAGCACTTCATACGAATCCTCATATAAATCTTATGACATGGGCAGTTTTACTATCTTCAGTGGTTTACAGATAAATAAACAGAAGTAATTTGCCCAAGACTACATAGCTAAGTGACAGACTTGTCTCCTACCCACCATGCCATTCTGCTCTTCCAAGGAACACAAGATGAGTTTAAGGGATTTAAAAAGGGATTCTATGATTAAGTTTTGAGGGTATCATCCACAGGACAGAGTTCAGAGAAGGCTGAAGAAGTCAGGGAAACCTCCATGAAAGATGTAGAACTTAACATGGATCTTAGAGGATGAGTGAGATGAATAGGTAGAAAGGAGAGGGAATGGGGTGAATAACATCAGGAATTGAAGCAAAAGATACTTTGTGTTATGTTCTTTGTATTCTCCAATACGTGGAAAATGAATGAACAAAAGTTTCTTTAGCAATACCAAGACATAGAAACAACCTAAGAATCTTGATGAATGTATGGATAAAGAATATATGGTATGTATATGTGCGTGTGTGTGTATGGTATATATACATATATATATGTATATATGAATATTCAGTAATAAAAAAGGAAATCCCGCCATTTGCAACGACATAGATAGACCTTAAGGGCATTATGCTAAGGAAAATAAGTCAGAGAAAGACAAACACTGTATTATCTTCCTCATATGTTGAATCTAAAAACAAACAGAACAAACTTAGAAAAAAAGATCAGAATTGTGGTTACCAGAGGCAAGGGGAAAAGGAATTGGATGACAGAGGTCAAAAGATACAAGCTTCCAGTTTTAAGTAAGTACGAGGCGTGCGATGTACAACGTGGTGACTATAGGTTAACACTTGTGTGGTATATTTGAAAGTTGTTAAGAATGTAGATCCTAAGAGTTCTCATTACAAAACATTTTTTTAAATCTATGAGATGATGGATGTTAACTAAACTTCTTGTAGTACTCATTTCACAATATATGTAAGTCAAATCATTATGTTGCATACCCAAAACTTAATCAGTGTTGTATGTCAATTACATCTCAATAAAACTGGGAGAAAAATGTTTTTTTTCAATAAATCAAAAGCAGAAAACCAGAGAGAAAAATCAGTATGACCTCCTGATGTCATGATGTAAAAGATGAAGGAAAGAGATGAAAAAGATGATAAACTTTATTTCAGTCTTAATTGAAGAAGAAACTAGGAAGGTTCTCTATTCAAATCACCTCTTGAAGCGTATGATTTAGGAATGGTAGCTTGCACTGTGGTTAACGCAGAGTGTTCAAGAGCTGAATGACAAAGATGCATTAACATGACTGAATGAAATTCACTCAATAATTTGGAAAACCTTATATTTTCAATATATACTTCCTCTTTCCAACTCTGTTTTAGTTCTCTTTTTAGGTTGGGTGCTGCTTAAACAAACATGGACAGCTCACCACAGCCAGAGCTACAACAATCATACTACAAATACAGAACCACTTTTTATGTCCATCAATGTATAACTTTGTCAAAGATTCTTTGAATGTCTAAGTATAATTTTGCTCACTCGGGATAACTAGAGAGCTGTGTTGTCCTCTTTATAGAAATGGTGTTTCTTTTCCCTGGATAGGTTAAGTTTGCTTCTATGTTCAGTGATACTGCTTCTTTATAGGGACACCCACTCACTAGATAAGAATCAAATATATCATTGGCAGTCATCAGAGTTATCTCTGAAGTCACTCTTATGAATGAAAGTTATAGCCAAGCCAAGTTATAGCAAATAGCCAATCCTCTTATGCAGGGCTATAAAGGCAACACAGATTACATACTTTAGCCCAAATGACATACATATCCCCAAGTTCAGTCTATCCTTTCATACCAACTCAAGGTCATTTGGACTTCTTGTAGCTCTCCCTGATTATTCCAGCCAATAGTTTTTAAACTCATTTCAATAATCATATTAGTAACTTAACATAGTCATATTCTTTTGTTATCTAAATGTTCACTCTCATCATAACATCATCTTTAAGAGCAGCAAGCATTAATCGAGTGTGCCATGAAAGAACCCATGTTTCCCCAATGAGACCATCAGCTCTTTGAGTGCAGAGACTATTCTGTAAAAATTTAAGACCACATAGCTCTCTTGGGGAAGTACAAAACAGATAATTAAAAAAGAAAAAAACTGAATTGAACTAAACCCAAGAAAGAATGCATCTAAGATCCTGTAACTTGCCCCTGCCACTTTATTATACAGTATAATGAAAAAAAAAAAAAAAAACAGGTGGATGTTCACTCTTTTAAAAATACAGACTTCAGAGTAAAATTTTGCCTCTTAGAAAAGCAGTTTCATAAATTAAGATTGCCAGGTTCCTAAGTCAAAGGCTTAAAAAAGTAGGTACAGTCTAATTTATACAGATAATATCGAATATTAATTGAGCATTTACTAAGTACTAAGCACTATTCTAATTAATCACATTATGTGCCATATATGTGACACATATGTATGGCATATATGATAGATATTCACATGGCACATATATTTATATTTTTTCTTTAATACTCTCAATTATTATTACACTCAGGAAAGTAAATAACTTGCCCAAGGTCTACAGGTGAGAGAGGCACAACCCCTAATTTATGGAATATAGGCTGACTAAGAGATAGACAATGTATGGAGTAGCTCTTTGTGTGTTAGAGGTCACACTCAGAGCACAAGAGGGCCAAGAGCCAGATTAAATAAAATCAGGAAGCAAGGTAATGAATGAAAAGACAATAGAGTCAGTGGATAATTTCCTTCAGTATTGTGCCCAAGAGAAATGAATGGAGACTGGAACAATGTTAAAAGTTAACAGTGTGAGTGAGTGGTGGCAAAGAAGAATAGCCACTGAAAATGAGAGCTTCTGGGTAGCTAAGCATGTAGGATAAGGGTTAGACTTGGGGTGAGGGGAAGCTATAATCTTTACAGCAGCAAGATGTGAATCTTGTGTCTTGCACTGGTATTGACTGAGTCAGCCAATTAATCAATAAACATTTGCTGAATAGCTACTATGTTTAAGGTACTGTGTTAAGTACCGCAGAGATACATAGAGGCAAAAGACGCAGTCCTAGTTTCTGCTTAAAGATCTTTTTATCCTGGTAACACGAGATATATAGAATCATAACTATTGAGCTGGAAGGAAACTTAAAGACCTTCTCATCTAATCTCTTTAGTCTTAGAGACGACCAAAACGAAATTTCAGAGACAGGAAGTTTTCATAGCATTTTCAGAGCTAGGGTAGAACCTAGAATTTATTGCTACCTGAGGCTCTTTCAACTTTCTTATATAAATATAATTAGTAATAAAAGTAGTATTTACCAAGTAGCAAATTAATGGTATAGTCAATGCATTGCTTTATACCATCATATGTTTACAAAGTCAAGGTCTAAATACTAAAATTTTCTGGGGAATTTTCAGGTGCAAAGGGACTTTCCCAGTTGTCTCCTCAACTGCTGTAGCATGAAAACAGAAAATGGCCCCTCCTCTGTGCTCTCCGAGCACCTGTGTCACCTCAATCATACATGTCACGTGTGATCTTGATATGTCTAGCTCACTAGATCTGAAAGTGTGTGGTCTCCAGACCAGAAGCACCTGGAAACTTGTTAGAAATGCAAATTCTTGGGCCTACTCTAGACCTGCTCAATCAGAAACTCTGGGAGTAGAGCCCAGTGATCTGTGTTTTAACAAGCCCTCCAGGTGATACTGGTGTGCTGCTTTTGATCTTGAGACCTTCTGTTCTCTAAATGGCTCTCCAGAGAGATTGTGAGCATTCGTAGACAGGGACCTTGTCCTCCACAGTTTCTGTTTCCTTAGCTTAGTACCAGGCCTCGAAAAGTAGATGTTCATAAATATATCTGAAACAACTATAGACGTGACCATGATAAGGCAAAGCATCCCATTATCCAACTCTCTTTAGGTAATGATTAACATCTTTAGGTTCACTTTATGTTATGGGCTGAATAGTATCTCCCACATCCCGAAATTCATATGTTTAGTTCCTAACCCCCCAAGCACCTCAGGATGTGTATTTGGAAATAGGACCTTTAAAAAGGTAATTTAGGTAAAAGGAGGTCATATAGGTGCATCCTAATCCCATATGACCATTGTCCTTATAAGAAAAGGAGATGAGGACCTAGGTACAGAGCAGACTATGTGAAGACAAAGAAAAGATGGTCATCTACAAGCCAAGAAGAGAGGCTTCAGAAGAAACCAACCCTTTCGCCGCCTTGATCTCAGACTTTTAGTCCCCAGAATTGTGAGAAAAATAAGTTTCCATTGTTTAAGCTACCAGCCTGTGGGACTTTGTTATGACAGCCCTAGGCAATGAATATGCTTTGTAAAAAATTTCCAAAAATACTGGCTCTGAAATCCAGGAACTCTCATTCAAGCCTATACAAGACAATCCTATTTTTAGACGACTCTATAACCATTTATAAATGTTAACCAGGAAAGGGTTTGTTTAAGAAATTACTCTTTCATGCTCAACTTGAGCATAGATTTTGGAGTCAGAGAAAGGTTTGAATCCTGACTCAGCCCCTAAGAAGTTATGTAATCTTAACCTTTAAAGACTCAGTTTCCTTGTTTGTAATTTGGGGCTAATAATAGCTCCCTCCTAGACATAACTCAACAATTGGCAAGTGTATCATAGGCATTCATTATCTGGTGACTTATAAATGATAATCATCTGAATTATTCAGATTGACCTTCTCTAGAAGATGGAATTGCAGCAAAATTTTACCAAAATGCTTACATCAGTTCAAGAAACATAGTACTATGTTGACTTTTTAAAAGACTATATAAAATGACAGAATAAGTATTTTTTTGGAGAAAGAAATTGAAAAGTCAAAGGGGAAAAAAAATAAGAATGTCGGGAATGTAGACTGACTCTATATTCTACAAGATGCAATACTCAAGAACAGTTAAATTTTCTCAAATTGATGAGTAATTAGATTGTGTCAAAGTAAGGATTATTGATTTTGTCTTCTGTCCTCAGATCTTAAAATGGCACCTGGCACTTACTATAAGCTCAACAACTTTTGACTGAATGAAAGAATGAGTGGCCTTCTGCAAGAAAGATTATACAAATTATACAACGATTGGATTAAATTTCAACCAAAGTACACTTACAACGAACTGGTGGCTCTATAGCATTTTGGCGTAGTACAATCAAAACTTTAATTTTAACCTGGGAATTTCACTTTGGGGAAATAACCTAAGAAAATAACATCAAAGGGAAACAAACATCATTTTTAAAATGTCTTCAATTATAGTAATATTCAAAAGAGAGAAATCCTGAAATAGTGTTCAGAGCCTCTCCAACCCACTTCTACATGTCCCCTCTCTTGCTTTTGACTTGGGCCCTCCCTGTTGTCCCCAAACTGTTCTGATCATCCACACAGCCCCTCACCTGAGTGGCCCAGTGCTTTGTACTCCTAACCCTTTGGAATCAGCTTCCCTCATTAAAACTCATTTGTCTTGTACCTGCTTATCTTTGGGATTGCACTCAATCAACTAATCTGACAAATTAATTTAAACTGGGGTACTAATGCATGCTAATGGCTGAATATGAGTCCACTCCTGGATAACAATTGCATTTCAGCAGCACCTTATTGTGAAAAACAAGTAATACATTTCAGGCATGTGTCCCGGCCATTGGAAGGAGATATTTTAAGCAGGGGGATTTCCTCAAACCCCTCATATTACACCATGTAGACAGCTGCCTATCCCACATGATCTAGCCAACTCCTTGGCATCCAGTTATCAGCACACAGGGGACACTAGAGGAAACAGGTCTGTTCCTCTTAAAAGAGCTTCGATGCAGTGACCGGACTATTTATATCACTTAAAGGAAAAGGGCATTTACTCTGGAACCTACCCAAAAAGTACATACTCCCTGGGATTAGAGGTAAACTCTTCTACCTAATCTCTGGGGATGGCTAAGTGACTAGTGCCTAGATTAATCAAAAGGAGTGAGCTGGAACATACAAACACTGAGAAAGGACTGGTAATATACAGTTAAGCTTTACAAGTGAAAAGATCCTAGACATCGATACGAATTTACATGAGTACACACATGAGAGCATTGAACCTGATAAAAATAGCTGCCTTTTATTGGATGCTAACTATATTTACTGGCTAAAGTACATATATATTTTAAAAGATTTAATCCTCTGATACTGAAGAAAATAGGAGTTCTCATCCCTATTTTCAGAGGAGGAAACTGAGGCAAAGAGAAGTGACTATCCCACAGTCAAATGGCAAATCTGGGATTTGAAGCCAAGTCTTTGAACTCCCGGGTTCATGGTTGTAACAGAAGCTTAACAGCCTTGCAAATTTCAGAATCAAGAATCTTAAAGCTGAGGATCCTAGAACATCCGTTTTAACTACCCAGACCCTGATTATCGCTATTAAAAAGGAGTTTACTACTTCAGGAAGCAGCCTGCTCCATACAGCTATACGTGTTGGGAAACTTAAATGATAAATTAAAATCTGTTTCTCTGTAACTTTCTTTCATTTGATCTTAATTGTGCCCTCTGGAGAACTCAAAACAAAGCTACTTCTCTCCATGAAGCTATGGAGGTAGATAATGTATTCCCCCACCCCCTCATCTTTGCAGTAGTCTCAGTCCCAGGAGATCGCACTCAGTGCAGCTCAGCTGTTCAAGAGAAAAGCACCGAAGTGTCACCTTTAGACTCTGAGATCTTGAGTCTAAATTCAGGTAATATATTTGATCCCAATTACTTAGGGACCTGTGAAACATCATTTTAGTAAGTTATATGATAACCCCATAAAAACATGGGATTAATTTAATATAGCAAACAATGGCTAACATTTTTTGAACCCTTTCTAGATGCAAAAAAAGTGCTAAATATAACACTATATATAATGCTTTATATAACACTCACTCCCACCACCACCACCACCAACAACCACTCTATGAGGCTGGTACTGTCATTATCCCAGATTTGCAGATGAGGAAACTAAGACCCAACTATCCTGAGGTCTTCTGCTCATCATTGCATGTCTTTCTTTCCTTATGAGTGTGAGGAGAGGGGAAGGGCAGGAGAGAACTTGCTGTCCCCAGTGTGAAACTTGATTTTCTCACCTCTCTCTGCTTATATGTTTTCTCTCCACTTTGGCTCCTTTCTTCACAAACATTTAATGAGCACCTCTCACATAGTTAAACACTTACTCTACAGTGATTAAAGTTGGGACAAAGTATGCAAAGGAAGCTATGACACCCTCTGAATCTGATTTCCAGGGTCAAGGAAGGCCTAGGAGAGGAGGTAGCACCTGATGTGGGTCTTGAAACATAAATAGGAAGAGAAGAATCAACCAAAGGACAGGATGGGGAAATTCAAATTTAAGCAAGAAGAAACAACATGTGTAAACACTCAGAGGTAAGAATTTGCATGGACAGAAAAACCCATCCTAGGGTAACAAGTAGGATCCAAAAATCTTGTAAGCATAAAATAGAGAAAAAGCTCACGTTATTGTGACGTTAAAGAAAAACGGTTATTTTTCAGTTGGATCTGTACTGTCACAAAAAGCACCCAAATAACAGAGAAACTCATTTGTACACAACTGACTGCTCACTGAAGTGAAATTCAAATGATTATGAGGTAGTCATTTCCCAGTTGCCACTCCCCACCCCCAACAACCCCTCCAAAGAGATTGAGAAAGGGCGCCAGTGCTTGGTAGAGGATTAATTGTCAATTGTATTCCATCTGAAATTCCCACAATCTCAGACTTTTACCTTGTTGCTGAGTACGGCCCCAGGGTGAAAAAGGAGTGGAGAGAAATCCAATTGAACAGGTAAACCATAGGTGATCACAAAGAGCTGTGTGTGCATTCTGAGGAGTAAGACTCTTATGTGAAGGGTGACAGGAAGCCATGGAAGGATTTTTGAACACACCCAACTCAAGTGCCACCTTCTGTAAAAGCATTCCCTGGCCACTACACTGCTGAGGAATTTCTCTAACTCGTGTGGTTTATATTATTTGGTCTCATCTCCCCTTAGATTCAATAACCTGCTTTATATACTTTTTGTATGTTATCCATACATACACTATGTGTTCTAAATATATTTGTTATTTGAAGGAAAGAAGTGAAGGGGACCAAAGTTTTTACACCCTAAAGCTGTCTTTGGGATATTGATTTTTAAACTGGTTAAGAAACAAAAGACTCAGCAAGAACCTTTGACCCTTTCCTCTTTCCTACCTAAAAGATTTAGGTGGAAAAACCTGCTTCAGAAAGTCTCTAAGCAGGAGCCTGTTGACTAAATCACCCTCCCATTCCTGGTTTTCAGGGTTACCTAGCAAAATTTACCTGCTATGTGTTTTCTGTTCTTCCTCGATTACCTGCAAATAGCCCATTTTCACATTTAAAATCTAAGACCCTGTTCCACATCTGTTCTTTGTCCAAAATGACATGTATACCCAATTTTGCCTCACTGTCTTTGGGATTTTCATGCTTATGTGAATTCCCTGTATGCACATATTAAAATTTGATTTTCTCCTGTTAATCCATTCCTGTTAATTTGATTATTAGCTCAGCTAGAAGAACTTAATAGGTGAGAGAAGTTTTTTTTTTTTTTAGCCTCCACAGAAGCAAAGGGAAAGGAATCACTTGGATTCCTCTTATTTCACAACTCAATTCATCAATTGAGTTCACAGTGTGGATGAACCAATGAAATTGTAGAGGCAAAAAAAACAACAACAATGTATTCATAAATGTGAATGTGACTTACAAACATATTTATTGAAATGAAACCTTTACTTTTTTATTTGCTTAATTCTATTGAACTCAAAAAGCAAGACTATGGGGGATACAAAGCATGTGTATGTGTTATAAGAATACTGTTGAACATGGATAGGATTGATTTATCAAGTTAATATTTTTTTTTGTAAAAATTGGCAAAAATGATAAGATTCATTTCTAGGGCTAATTCCACTGTCAAAATCCCAGTCATAGCCCTTAAACCTCCAAATCTCCATACCTCATCCTGAGGGAGGGTGCTCAGATTGTACAGAAACCAAACCAAATTGTAGAAAGACCCCACTCTCCAGGCCATTGGTTGTCAAAATGTGGCCCCTGAACCAGCAACAGCAGCACCTGAGAACTTGTTTGAAATGCAGAGATGCAAATTATCAGGCCTCACCCCTGCATGCCTACACGATCAGAAATTCTGGGGGTGAGGCCCAGTAATCCGAGTTTTACAAGCCCTCCAGGTGATTCTGATGCAGGAAGCTCAAGTCTCAGAACCACTGCTTCCTGCCCTTTACAAGGGAACGGTAGAGATGGGGAGTGCAGAAACCTATTCTCAGCTCTTTAGGGACCCTTATTATCTATTGGTTTGCTTTGCCATTATCCTAATACGGATGGAACGTAAGACCCATTAGACACAACATGAACCAGACCTGTTCCACAGAACTGTGAAGTCAGTTATCCTTGGCTTTGCCTGTAGTCATTTTTAAAAAATTATTGCTTCATGAGCCGCATTGGTCTGTGAACTTTTCCCTTTTCTAGTAAAAGTACAAATTCCAGCTGGGGTTCTTGACCAACAACATCTTTCTACAGAAGTTGCTGTCTTCGATGCTTTGCTGAGTTCCAGAGATAAGATAAATAATTTACCAAATGTAGGTTTCTGATTACTCACTCTATTAGCATTTAGAGCAGAGAGTTCTGGCCCCTGGGGAGTTTGATTCGTTCAGATGCAGCCCATCTGCTTTTGTTTTTTTGTGGGGAGTTTTTTTTTGGGGGGGGGGAGTGCAGTAGGATTGCCTGGAAAAGCCAGGGAGCTCCCAGCATCCCACACATACTTTAGGGATGAACTGCCTAAGTCTTATGGGTTTTACTGGAAATTCTGGGGAATGCTATTTTCTTATTTTAAAAAAATACACAGCTGTTAAGACTCTTTTTCCTCCCTCCCCTTTTTTATGCTGAGTAAAAAGTCTGCAATTCATTTTCAAATATTATACAAAATAAGATAGTTGAAAGGGTATTTTCAATCTTGTACAATTGATTTATCCTAAATTTATGCTGCACACTACAAGGGTAATTTCAGGGAATTTTATAGAAGGGATTAAGTAGAGTTTCTCCTAAATCAAGTGACACTGTTTGAGGGGAAAAAAAGGAACAGTCTATTACATCAAAGCATCATTCTTCACTCACAGTTTCTGTAGAAACAATATCAGTAGTGATAGATACAATAGCTTTGTATCTGTAGTTATTCCATGGCCCCTTTACTTTATGATAAATACATGTTATTATTATTTTATACAGGTCTTAAGGGTGAACTTCGGTACAGAAGAAATCACTGCAAAAAGATAGCAGATTCTATGGGTAGTCCATTGCAAATGCAGGGGAAAAGATTGAGATAAACCCAAGAAGTGATGCATTGGATATGTAACAAATGCTCCTTTATTTCCTTCAACATAATTTGATCAACAATTTACTTCATCTCTTTTGAAAAGAAATGTGGGACTATGTGTCTGGGTGGTATAGCAAAGTGGTAAGTGGTTTTTTATTTTGGTAATCCTTAAGAAATAAGAATTTCATTTAGTCTCCCGTTTTTGTATTTTTGTGAACTTTCTTAACATAAAATCAAGATTGCACATCATGCTTTCTATGGTGAATAAGTAAAATAATAACATGATGACATCTTTCCTGTCAGTGATTTAGTAAAAAATTGATCGTCTCCCGATACCAAGTTGTACTGAAAGTCCTTGGATGGAAATGAAAGTCGTTGATTGGTATGGGGAGTGCACCCCACTGAGCAATTAGCTTGGAAACAAAACCAATATATTAGAACAGGCAATACCCCTAAGACGTTGAGAGAGGTAAGGTAAGGACACAAAAGGAATTCCTTGCGCTTCACAGATCTGGGTTTGAAGCAATTAAAGAGTGAAAGGTGTAAAAATGCTCCTTGCTACCTATTTTGTGTTTCTCTGAGAGATTAACCTACTTCCTTGGCTCATTTTCTTCTTCCGACATCAGTTGGTATAAACGCTGAGGTGGTTGGCAGCCTCAGATGACTGCATCTGCCTCTGTTATCGTAGTTCCAGGCCTCTCAGGGACACACAGTAATTTACCTCTATTTCCTTTGCTTTCTCCCCACAGCAGGTAAAAAAGCCGCCCTGAGCTTACGTACTTTCTCCTTTGTCATAAGAATCTGCTAAGCCAAGAATGGTGAGTTAATAGTCGAGCCTGTGCTCCTTTTCTCTCTTCCTGTCTTCTGACAGATCCAAGAGACTGGAGCAGTAAATCTGAAAAGCAGCGTATAACTACACAAACACACACTCACGAGGAGACCTCAGACCCAGCCACTTGCTCTTATTTCAGCTTGCCGTATGCTGCATTTTAGAAGGTTTCATATTGCTCCTGCAACATTTTTTGGTTGGCTGGATGACTGAATGAAACACAACCTTCCCTGCAGACATCAAAGCCTGTCTCCAGCACAGCAAACTCTCCATCTAGCCTTTCGTCTCTCCGGCTACATTCCAATTTCACCCAGGCTGCCTTGCATGATAATCAGGCCTAATTACCACTTTCTCTCTTGATTGTTGTGCTGAGTTTTGGAACTGCAGAGTTCTTTTCTCAGTTTGGTCCTGCCTTCCCTCATCCTCCCTTCTATTATTTAGCATACTCATCCAAATTCTCAGATTTCGCTTTTATAATTAGCAAATAGGTGAAAAGGGCAGGACTGCGCCTTTAAGATATCAGTGCTCTCTGCCCACTTAGTAAACTTGAATTCCTTTCACAACTGTGGGAAGACTTTGCCGCGTACAGGATATTCTGAATACCACAGGAGCTTTAAGAGATTTATTACTAGGTTAAAGAGTAAAACAAAGGCTATGAGACAATATCCTCATTCCCCAGAGGTGTTTTCCTACCTTCTCTCTTACCACACACCCACCGACACAGAATCTTTTATAAAATGTTGAGACCAGAAGGAAAAGAATGTAAATTAGACTTTTGAAAACTTTTTCCCAATCCTTTCACTTGGCGAGATGCATTTTGATGCCTTAATTTCTTTAACTGAATTAGCAATCACAGGCAAAGAACTGAAAAAACGAGTGATCAGATAATCCCACTTACCTCTATTCTAAACCATCCAGGTAAATGATAATTTGGTTTCCTTTAAAGTTCTTTTCAAATGTACTATTGTATTCATTTACTGAGTGCCTGTACATGCCAGGCACAGTGTTGGTACTCGAGATTCCAAGACATAGAATACAACTCTTGCCCTCGAGGAGAATGAACTGAGCCTTAATGGACTAGAAACACATGAAGGGAACCAAGAAGGTTGAGAGGGTCCAGATGTGAAGGTTTTTCAAAAATATAATCTAAGTGGAACAAAATTGGCCTTGAGCTGATAATTGTTAAAGCTGAGTATTGAAACATAATTGCTCATTATTACTATTTCATTTTTTATACATTTGAAATTTTCCATAATAAAAAGTTAAAGGAAAGAAAATGTAATTTGGGAACCATGATCTGTGGAACCATGGGAGGAAGCTGGCTAAAATGCAGATTCTCTGGCCCTACTCCACTCTGCGTTTCTTGATTGGTTTCAGTATTTTAAACAAGTTCCTCACGCAAATCTGATGCCTATTGAAACTCGAGTTCCTTGGCAGGGGTGACAGGATGTGCCAAGACTGGAGGCGGAAGAGAGAAAGAAAACCATTTATCAGAGAGGAAAAATTTCATTGGAAACCACTTAATGAGATTGGCCAATTTCAGAACTGGAAAGAGGACTAGAGATCCTGAGTCCAGGCCAGGGCATCTCAAATTTGAATGTGCACAGGAATTACCTGGGGATCCTCTTCTAACACAGTAGGTTGGGACGGGCCCTGAAATTTTGCATTTCTAGCTAGCTCCCCGGTGAAGGCTTGCTGCCAGTCTGGGGATCACACTTCGATTAATATTTTACAGATAAGGAAACTGAGGCTCAGAGAGAATAATACTTGCTCCAAGATGCAGACATTAAGCACAACACTTTGTGGGGCTGTTGTCTAAGGATGCTGAGCCCATGGAGGAGCCTGTCACCTGTTGGGTACTGGGAGCAGGCTGCACTTACATAAGGATTGCAAACGTGGGCCAGTCTTGAAGCTGAGCTACAGTACAGATTTCTCCTCAGCACCATACAGATGCTCTGAGGAGCTGCCATGTGGCTGTTTTGCCACAGTTATTTCTTATCACCATTACTGCATCTTTCAGGTCAGGCTTCTTGAATTCTTCTTGGAATTCCACAAGACTTCTTGGGCAATAGTTAGACCTACTGAATGCACGACTCAGTGCACTAACTAACATCTGCCCAGACTTTAGTAGATTTTTGGTCCAATACTAGTGCATTAAGCAAGTTAGCTAACTGTCTTGAGGTGCAAAAACAATATGGATTAATAATCTACTAAATATACTCCTTAATGTCAGGACTGAGGAGTACTCCTTTATACAGGAAATCCTGTTTCACACAGTGACTAGTAAACTCAGGGAACTGGTTATCCCAGAGCTGGTACAGATTCAAAACAGCTCTCATACCTTCCCTGAAGGACAGATAAGATAGTTTACCATCCTTAATGAAAGGGAATGCTTAGGGGTACCCTAATCTTTGAGGTTGGGGTCAGAGAAACTGTCCTTGTCCCTGGTTTCCCTGTCAGTGACAGAACTCAGAACAGGGTGATTAAAGAACTGCATGTTTTGTGATCATTAATTTCCAGGTAGTAAAGAATTATAATAGGATATTTTGACTCAAGAAATTTATTTTAAGAATGTACCAAAACACTCCCTTCACAGACACACAGACACACAAATATACCCCCATTGTCTGCCTGTACCCTCAAATAAGCATCTTTTTCTCTGGCCTCGAAACAATTTCTGATGGAGAGAAATGTCTCTGGATTAGAACGGCCTATGATCTTTCCCAAAGACATGAGCGGGTCTCTTTGAAACATCACATGTTACATTTATATCTTTTCTCTCTGATCCAACAACACATTTTCCCTGAGCCCTCTTACCTAGAAATGCTAAAGAGGGCACAGACGAATGGTAGACAGAATCTCCTAGATGTTCCAGTCCCAATCAGGGTGAAGTTTGAAAGCATGGCTCAGGATCAGAGTCCAGGGAAAAGTTAATTTTTGGTTCTAGGCATGTGGACTTAGGCTTTTGTGCCGATGAGGAGCAAGGACTCGGAATGAGTAAACTCTTTTGGCAGAGGGGGGCCCTGCAGCCTCTGGCCATTAGTAATCTGCTTTGTGAATGGAGTTAAAGGGGGAGGGGGATGCACATACTTGGAATTCCTTTATCTGGGTGGGCTCCTTCTCTTCAGATTTTTCAGGATGTGGGAAATGGAAGATGAAAGAAGCTGCATTTCCAGCCTATCGGGTTACAGTGTATAAAATGGAGAGGGAATGAAGGGGGAGGGATGGAGAGGGGGACGGGTGAAGGCCTCTCCGAGAGCGGCCAGGGAAACCTAGTTTGGGAACTGGCTGAGGAGAATGAGAAAGAAAGAGTGCTGTGGCAGGCTGATCACGTTTCACATCACGTCAGAGCTGTGGAATTTCCTCTCTCTCCTGTGGGGGGAAGCCTGTGAAGATAAAGTTGGTTTAAGGTTAGTGGGAGATGAATAATAGCCCAAAGGCGACTGTTGGAGGGTGTTACTAAGTGACTGGTGTTTACAAGCAGAGATTTCATGGTGGGGAAGGGAGAGGGGAGTGGGGCCATCTTCAGTCTGAGTTGTTAACCAAATTCTGTGACCCGAGAATGGAGTCCATGTATGGATTTTATTTGTGTCTGACCCCTGTGGTATGCAGAGCCCTGAATTGCGGGCTGAGAAGAAAGGGAAAGGAATCCGGGAAGGTAATTAGAAAAGGCGGGAGACCCTCTTGTGTGGATGAGGGATTGGAGACCTTGCAGACACTATCCGAATTCTGCTTTGTGTCTCGGGTGTCCCCTGGGCGGTCCTGGCAGGCTCTGTTTATGTTCTGGTTAAGCCACGTGTTCAACAGGGCACAATTGCTGCTGTCCCTACTCTCTAAGGACCTTTCCCCCAAGAGATGCGTTTATTTCTAAGTCTACTTAAGCAAGTGTCTTTCCTTGTTGTCTGTTATGAGAAAGAGAACACTCCCCTCAGAACCTCCACCTTGAGTGTGAAACAGAAGTGTGAAACTTGTGTGAGGCAGGGTTAAGTGATTTCTAAGGCCAGGGGACACCTCTTTTTTTAAGGGAAGAATAAAAATAGTGGAAGACCAACAGGTCAAATCTGGACAGGAAAAAAAAATTTTGTTCTCTCAGAGCCAAACTTAAAAGATAAGGGATAGAAAAGCATATTTAGAGAACAGTGGTATTTATTAAACTCTGATACCAACCATAATCAGGCAATGTATTGTTCTAATGTTATGACAAGTAGAAAGTTATTAGATGGCATATAAATCACCGCATACTACAGATGACAAAAATATTGCTTGTTTTTGAAAAATTAGAATACAATAAAATACACTTGTCACGAACCATACCAAGCTTCCTTTAATCTTTTTTCTCCTGTTTCAGAAAGCTCTTTAGGATTTCGTAGTCTATGAGGGTCATCATTTTCAAACATCTATTAGTGCCACACTGTAGTTGCGTGAGAGGTTCAGTTAATAAAGGTTTCTGGTTGATAGATTGCCAGAGCACACAGACTTCTGCACTATCTTCTTTGAATTACTACTGAGCTATCATATGCCGCGTCTCTTTTTTATCATTTTACAAACCATACACTCACATTCTCCCTCTCCTTTCTCTCCTTTACAAATACCTTACCCCCAACAGTTTGCAAAAAAGAAATACTATAATATTTCCTCCTCTTTGTATTACCTGCTCTGGGCTACCTTTCCAATGAAAGCTGCATGTAGCCTTGAACCTTGCCAGACGCAACTGAGCTTCCCTAAACCATGCTGTTTGTCCTTGACACCCACAGTCATTTTCTAAGTGTGATTTTTTTTTTTGCAAGGTCTAATAAATTTGGGAGAGGTACTAATATTTGAACTGATCCTTCTGGATTTCTTACTGGTTTCCTAAGAGTAGGTAAGGATAACAACTCAAGTGATATTTCCTGTGTGCCCAAGTAAAATAAGCCAACAGCATGTTTTTCTATTCTTAGTTGAAATAAAAATTAATTTTTGAAAGTCCTATAGTCAGCTTAGTTCGTCATAACCTGCTGTTGACCTTAGTGGTGGAGGATCTAAGGATTCAAATGTTAAAATTAGAACTGACTTTGAGTGCTGGCCCTATACACCAGCTGGGCTCCTTATTTTTATTTAACTAACATTTATATAGCATTTACTATGTGCCAAGCACTGTTCTAAGCATTTTACAAATATTTGCTTGGCTAACCCTCATAGTAGTGTTATTATTACATAACACTATTATGAAATAATGTAATTATTATCCTCACCTTACAGATGAGGAATCTGAGACATGGAGCTGTGAAGTAATTTGCCAACCTACGAACAGGATTTTAGCTTGCCTCCCTAGTGTGTCCTCTATTAGGTGAGAGATGTTTTTACATCTACCACCTTGTAAACATGGACCAGTCACTCAGCAGTGCTGGGGCCATGTGAAAGGTGTGAAACCGTGGGCAGCAAGGAAGACAGAGCATTACACTGATACGACACACCAAAGAGCAAAGCCAGAGGAGAGGGAAGTTTCCCAGGCTGCTCCTTCCGTTCCAATCCCCATGTAGAGCAGCATAGCAGGTCTCCAATATCTTCTTATAATTCGATTCACAACCTCAGTCCTGTACCATTTCCGTTTCCTTGAACTGTATCTAGACATGATTCTGGTCCCCACCAGCTTCTGACCTCATTACTCATTCTGTTTACAGCTTGGCCTCACCCTTCAGACTGCCCTGATTTCCCAGATAGGAATTTGGCTGCCCTCATTGACTATGATTCAGATTTTCGCCCCAGACACATCGCACCAGGGCCTTCTGTGTACACAGCCCTCTGGTCAGATTGGTACCCTGGGACCCCCCTCCTCCTTCCCTCCTTGAAATCCCTTTCATGGGTAAAGCAGGCTCTATGAATATAATCTACTCTGGAGAGTTAGGGCAGAGCTATGGCAGACCTTGAATGAAATATGAGAGGGAAACCATTGAAGGTTTTGGAGCTGAGTGGGAGGAATAATGTGATGAAGGGGGCTTTTAATTTTTTTTTTTTTTTAACACCTACAGCACCTGGTATTCCTAGATGGTCTCCCATCCAAGTACTAACCGGGCCCGACCCTGCTTAGCTTCCGAGATCAGACGGGATCGAGCACGCTCAGAGTGGCATGGCTATAAACCGAAGGGGGCTTTTAAGATGAGACGGTTGTGCAGGATAGGTTAGAGGAAGGTAAGGCTTTGTGAATAAGGTACAGACAAGGAAGGGCAGAGATGAGATGCCCGTGGAAACAGGAATAAAGAAGCTTGTATGGGAGACAGAAGAAAAATCTCGCAACACTTGGTTGTTGCCTGGATTTGAAGGGCAAGAGGGTGTGCAGAGTCAGGCACTGTGATCATATAAGATTTCCTACTGGAAGCATCTGTGTTAGCCCACAGGAGAAAGTGGACGGCCTAGTGTAGTGCCTGGCAATTAGGTATAGGCTCAAGAATATGACATCTCTATGTCAAATCTCTAGATCTTGTCATTTAAATATTAATGCTCCTGAAAAGATAAAACCACTATCCTTGTATACCTTTGTCATAAGGGAAAGAGGGAAGACTGGTGAGGCGAGGCTGAGGAGAGGTAAACCCAAGGAATGAGGGTGTTTCCTACTATGACTCACCTGTTTGGGTGAGCATGGAGTGCGAGGAGGGAATGAGAGGAGCCCAAAAGAAAAGCCTCACTTTTATCCTTATCAGAGCTTTATCCTTATCATCTAGAACTTTCCTGTTCCAGAAGTGATGGATGGGCGGTACCAGGGAGGAAGGAGAGGCAGGGCTGATAGCAGACCGGATGTGAGGGGTGGCCTTCAGTCAATCACTGACTGAAGGAGTCTGTGTTTTGGGGGGCACTGAGGGTCTCAAAGAGGTAGACACACAGGCAGCACAGGGTGGGCAAGTGAGCAGCTCTGACCAGGCGGTGGCTGTTGCCATTTCTTTACATCTGAAGTAGAGAACTGATCTGTGGTTCTTTCCAATTCTAGAGACATCCACTGCTCTCTCATTACATAGCTATTTCAGCCTCCTCCTCCTCTTTGACGTCACTTCATTTTCCATCTACTGTCTCCTTACGATCACAGCAGTTAATCCTTTCTCTCTTACTCATGTAACTTTTTCTTTTATTGCTCTCTTCTCCCTGGAAACATAGGCCAGAATTGGAAACGGTCCCCTATAAAGGAAAAAACTCTATGAAACTAATTTTTAAAAAAATTTGTGTGTGTTCATTTTTGACCAGAGACATATTTTTTGTGTCTCATTTTTAACTCTGGATTATGAGTTGAAGGGGGCCAAGGGCTCTGTCAGACTTTGAGGTGTTTTATAATGAAAGCATCAGGCTTCCCTCCAGATCACAGTTTGATTGATGGAGATGATCGTCCCAGCAGCCACCATTTATTTTTCCAGGGCTAGGTGCTGTGTTAACTGATTTACATTCATTTTCACTGAATCCTTCCTCCTGATGACCCTGTCAGTTACATATGCCTATCACCATTGGACAGATGAAGAAATTAAGACTCAGGGGTTAAGTAACTTGTGCAGTTATCGCTGTGTTGGTTCCGAGTTGACAGGCATTGAGCACTTAGAACACGCCCGGCTCTGTACCAGGGCTTCACATTGAGTCCTCAGGAAAACATCACGAAGTAAGTATTCTTATCCTCACCTTCCAGGCCAGGAAGCAGTCTCAGAGAGGTTAAATAATGTCCAAATATCAGACACTACTAGAAAGCAGTGGAAGTAAGCTGTCACCTTAGGCAGTGAGACTGCTAGTCTTTGCTCTCTGACAGCTGGCTGCATTTAGTTATTAAAATACCAAAAGAAACTCTATGCAGTTTGTTTTTATCCCTGAAGAGATCCCAGGGAAGGACCCTTAAGACAGCATTATATCAAGGATTCAGTGTATGCCCTCACTGTCTACGGAAGACAGCGGTAGCAGGAGAAGGCTGGGAGGATGAGTCGGTTAATGTGCAAAGGGAAGGGCAGAAGCAGCTAAGTGGTGTTGGGACTGCCTCTGTGCGTGCCCTGGAAATGCAAACAGCTCTCGGCTTGGCTTCCAGGGCTGGCCCGGGGGGCTGGCACGAAGCCTGCTGGAAGGGAAGCCCCAGCTGAGGGAGCAGCCGCAGGACCCTGCAGCAGTGGCTTCCCCCTCTCTGACCTTTAGCTTGAGCTGATGAATTGGCAGCAACTGTGTGACATCAGGGAGACATTTTCTTCTTTGTGAGTTCAGAGCTTCCATTTAAAAATTCTTCAGTCACAAGACGAGGCTACAGAAGCCCAGGCACACTTGTGGCCGCAGCAGGTGATATGCACTTGCTCCAAGTCCTCCAGAAGTCTGTGTAATCCCAGGGATTCCGGGCGGCCTCAGGGATGGCCATGTAAGGTGCGATCACTGGCCTTATTTATCCCCGCAGTGCTGCCAGCTCTTAGGAGCCCTGCAGTGACGGGATCCCAAGGACTGGGCACACCAGGCAGGCGCCCAGGAGCCACGGCCTCCTCTGGCAGTTTTGCATAACCTCTCTCTTCTTGTCCTTGCCCCGGTGAAGACTCGTACTCGCTTAAAATTAAGTGAGCTCAAAGGTTACCCCAAAGTTGTTTTCGTGTGTGAGACCAGTGTGTGTGGGGATAGGGCAGGGTGAGGAATCTGATGTCTAAATCTGAGAATGGTAGAAGGAACTATCATTTTAATATGGCAAAGGTCAGACTTGAAGGGAACTTAGATCTCTAAATACTGTAAGCCCCTCATTTTACAGAGGAGGAAACTAGGTATAGAGAGAAGCGACTTGCCTGCCCAAGGCCTCACAGCACATCAGTGGCAGAGATAGGATGAGAATGATGACTTTGGGCACGTTTCTCTCTGGGTCTCTATTCCTTTACTGATAGAATGACACAGTGGGATTTAATGATATCCAAGACTTCCCTCCAGATCTTAAAATGTAAAATCATAACCGAGCGACTCCCTTAGGCTCCCTGGGGGATCCTAGTGGGTCTAGTGGAGCAGGGCCCTAAACAAGGCAGGATACATGGCTACAAAGGTGGGGGCTGTTAGGTGAATGCATAACTCCAGGACTTTGGGATAGATGACTTCATCACCTTCAATATCCACCCCTTCGCTTCAGTCCCTCCCTGTGCCCTTGCTTTTGGAGACCAACACTCAGAGCAGCCATCCTCCCCTGTTCTCTTCCTTCCAACCCATGGACATACAAGTTCTCTAATTTCTGCTTATTTACTGGACCACTATTTCTCTAGCTTATATACATCTGTAGCTTTCCACTATTTTTATTGAAGAATCACTGATTATGTGCAAGGTACCAGGTATTGTCAATGTAAGAAATATACAGACCTATAGAAAATTTTTATATGCGTTTATCTGAGACAAACTGATATATACTGGGGAGCAAGATCTCAAATGCTCCCGAGAAAAACAGATTTGCAGCATCTTTTATGCATTCGAAATTGAGGGAACATAAGGAAGATTACATGGAGGTGGGAGAAAACAAGGAGGGGATTGGATTACAGGATTGTTAAGATTATGTGCTCTCTTGAGGGTTAACACCCCGCTCGAAGAAGAGTATTACTTTTGGTATTTCAAAGGTGTGTTAACCTAGATGCACAAGAACAATGGACAGGGCTGGCTTAGAACATTTCACTAAAGAAATTATAGCCCTGGGGCACGACTACCCACCATGACCTGCCCTGTTAGGAGTTTAAAATCGGATCGCCCTGTGAGGTTACTTTCCATAGAATCCTCCACCCCAATTTCCCCACTTTTGTCCACAATACTTTACATTGTCACATTTAATCCCCCTACTTCCATCCTCTGACATAAATTATCCCCATAATGTAGATGAAGACACCAAGGCTCAGAGATTTACATACTTGTATATTCCATTGCTAATCAATGGTGAATCTCTAAAGTGACTCCAATCTGACCGGAGACCAGGCTTCATTTCTCTCTCGCATTACCTCCTGCTTGACCTCTCTGGCAGTGCCGAAGTTCTGGCTGTGGCCCATTAGTTTACTTGAATGTCACAGGTGCTGATGAGACTGAGGTCATTGGCTTTATTCCTGTGAGGACCCAATATCTTTGTCCTTTTCCAAGACCACAGACTTTGACCCCTTCTCTCACAACGAACACTTGATACTGGGGCTCAGTGTAGGGGAGAAGAACCAGAATCATTTGTATCTTTCATGACTACTAGACAAAAATTCAAAGTAATCAGTTATCATTTTGTTCCTCTGAACTTCTTAGGGGCTAAAGAGAATGTAAACCCACCAAGTTGTTATTATTAATAAACTAAGTTACACAGATCAATTTGCAGACATTTCTAGCAGTTTGGTCACTATCCTATAACTGAATTCTTTAACTCTGGTACTAAACTGTCCTTTTGGTCACCCTGAGTCATGCTCCTTGTGGCATCTCCAGCTGGTCAGCAGGTCACACAACGTAGGGTGGAGGCAGCAGCTGAAAATGCAATAATACCCTGTTAGATTCCAGGGATCCACTGAGAGTGGCGATTCTTCTCAAACAAGTGTGAGCAAGGGTCTGAGGATGGGATTTGGTGTGAAGCCATGCAGGTACCCCCAGAGACCAGCCACTCCTTTGTTCATTCTTTGTTCATTTCTTGCACAAACACTTACTGAGCACCCATATGGGTGCGTTAGATCTGAGACTGTGTTGGATGCTGGGAATTCCAAAACAAATACTCAAGAAGTTAATATTCTAACTCCGGAGGCCAACGTATAAGCAAGCCACTATTATATAATATGAGAAATGCTGTCCTAGAGCTGTGGGTCCTCAATGGAATGAGGAATTAGTTTTACTGGACTGGGGGCGAGGGCTGGTTGGGGGAGGCCTTACTGGGAAAGTGTCTTTTGAGCGGAATCTTGAGATAGGAGGAGAGGGGAGCCCATTTTAAACCCAGAGAGGTGCTGGAGCACAGGTACAAAGTCCTGAGTGAGCACAGCCTGATCAAGAAACTTGGAGTCTAGCATGTTCCACAGAGAGCTGGCTTGTCTTTTTATGCAAAGAACAACTTTTGCAGATATCAGTCACCATCGCCATTGTTATCAAAGCTAATATTTATAGAAAGTAATAGTGCCAGCCAGTCTGCTAAGTGCTTTGCTCACATCTCCTTTTTTTAATACAATAATCTGAAGATGTACGTATTATTAACACTATTTTATAGGCAAAGAAACTGAGGCTTAGAGAGAAGCTAAGATACTAGTCCAGGTTAGGTAGCGCCTACGCTCTTAATCCCTGCATTTTATGTTCCCAGTTTGTCTTTTCCCCGCCTTTATGGACTTTTTCTTTTGGAAGGGTGTGCTTTTTCTCATGTGTATGTTTGTGTGTGCACATCCAGGTCCCCTCCTGTCCATTGGAGAACTCTGGGATGTCAGCCATTTGGTTTTGGCCTTCTCTGTCTCCCATAGTGTTCCAACAAGTGATTCTGCATAAAGTGAAATGAGCCTGAAGTTCAGTTTTGTTTTTTTTTCCATGAGAAAATTAAACCCAAAGAAGAACAGAAACATACTCAGAAGAGTTTATAGTGCCACTGCTACTGCCAAAGGCATTTATTTGCCTTGAGACCATGGTAGCCAAGTTGGGGTTATTATTGGAAAGCGGTCTTTTAAATATATGTGTGTGGGGTGTGCAATGGGGGATGTTACAGAATGAAAGTTAATTAGGTTCAGATTTTGGAGAGCTTCAAATGCCATTTAGAGAGTTTGGACTTAATTTTATGGTGATATAAAGAAAAAGGGAAGGGAAAGGAGTGTTTACTCTGCCCAGGCACGATGCTAGCGTGTACCTTTTCACCTTTCTCTGGTGAGCAGTGAGGGTTTTTGAATAGGGCACAGGTGCATTCAGTTTAAGAAGATGAACCTGTGTTGGGTGCAGGGGGAATTGGAAGGGAAAGGGTTTAGAAGCAGAGTTTCCAGTTTGCAAGTTATGATAAAATTGTGGGGGGGGGGTGATGGGTGTGGATAACAAAAAGGGGACATTTTTATAAAGACACTAACACATGACATTTTTACATCTAAACTCTGGTTTATCAGTTTACTAAATTTGATTTTTGGATATTAGGTTTTTTACTGTGGACCCCACTTGTATGTTATAACATGTTCTCTTGCAAATATTTTCTTCGAGTCCAGGATGTCACTTGTTGCCTGTACCTGAATGAAACTCAGATATATACAAGCTTGTATCTGAGTCTAAACTTAGCCCCCTACTGACTTGGAGAAAAAGCTAAACTTGGCCCAATGCCTCCAACTCTCTTCAAGCTAGAGTCTAAAAAGTAGCTCTCTAACCGCCGCCTTTCCTCCCCCAACTAATGAACTATATCTAATAGCCTCTCTTTAGAGTCCTTTGAGAAAGAGATGGCGTTTGTTTTTGACCTCATTATCCATTTCAGCCTGTCCTTGATGAAAATAATCGCCCCGTAGGCAGGTACATTCCTCACATTCCTTTCTCCACTAGCTGTTAAGACATTGTTAACCCAGCGATCATGGGAAAATGCCACTGTCTGCCTCAGAGAGGCTAAGGGGAGTGGGCGCAAGATAACGAGAGGTGAAGAGGTCAGAGTGGAAGGTCCTTTCATCTTTTCAGGCTGTTTCCAATGCAGACAAAAGATTCTGTCCAGGGGTGCGAGGCCCACACGGCTTTATTTTATGGTCTGGCCCTGAAAGGGGGTTTGAAGGGCCGTGTCGTATCTGGATATTGTTTGGAAGGCGAATGGCTGGCTCCCGGGAAGTCCCCGACTCCTGGGGGAATGCTAAGTGGAAGGAAGGGCAAGCAGCCCCTGCTTCTGCGGAAGAGACCACCCAGCTACTCAAAGGGACAGTGTGAAGGGCTTGAATGGAATGAGCTGTCCTGCAGGATTTATCATTCAGACAGTGAGATTAGGGTGTGAGGCTGTTTAGAGGCTTCAGATCCGGGTAGCTCTAGTATTTGCAGCAGAAGAGAAAAAGGGAAAGGAGTGAGTGGAGGGGGAAAAGGGAGGCAGGGGTGGTATGGAGATGAATGGAGAGTTAAGGGCAGTTTGGAAACCTGTTTATGTTTGTGGAGTGGGGGAGGGGATCCAGATTTCCTCCCAGCTTGCCACTAACCTGCTTTGTGACTTTGAACAAGTCATTTCTCCCTTTTGTACAATGAAGTGATTGGAAGGATACCAGAAGTCACCTCAAGGGGCTGCCTTGGGGTAAGGGGAAGGTAGCCTTATGCTGCTCCACCTCCTTCCCCGTATACTTTTCCTCAGCTTGCTTCATCGATTGTGTTTTATTAGAAAAGCAACATAGCCACATTATCAATCATTGAAAGCCAAAAAATCTGCATCTCACCAAAATCCCCGACCCACTCCCCAACACTTTCATACAATAATAATTGCCTTTTATGTGGATTTCCCATGAATCTTCTTTAAAAATGTGTGTGTGTGTATATATTTTAATATCTCTGTAGTACACCTACGATTTTGCATCCCAGTTTTTTCTCCCCAGTAAATTCCTGGTGCTGGCTAGCTTCCATTTGCCCCTGCAGATTTTCTCACCAACTGCCTGCACCTGCTTTGTGCTCCAGGCGGTTGCCTTGTGTTCCTTTGCCCTCCTTGGCTTCTGGTTGGGTTTGAGGGCTATTCCTTCCTCCCCGCCTCCCTTCAGACCACCGAAGACTAGCTGAGTTCCTCCATCAAAGGCCACAGCTCCTGTCTGGGGCTCGCTCCTCTCTGCACAGTTCTCTCTCCCTGTCCCCGTAGGGCCCCACCTACCCCTTTGGGTCTAGCCTGGAAGTGGAAACAACACCCCTGAGACCCCGCTGCCCACACCTTTGTAAATAACCCCTTTATTAAACTCTCTTCAAATTTCCCAATTTTGACTGTGCCATCTGTTTCCTCCAACTGTCACAGAATATATATTATTAGTATTTTTCAGATTACTACACATAATCTACATAGGCTGTAGCTGCATAGCCTTGTGTTGAGTGTATATATCTGTATACACACACATACATATATGTATAAGTATACACACGTATATATATATACATATACTATAATTCACTTCACCATTTCCTTATTGGCCCACATACAATTTGCTTCTTGTTTTTTTTTTTTTTTTTGGTATCAAAACGTCAGTGAAATATTCCAAGACGAGAGATCGTGGTTTTTCATTGCAGGCACTTCCTTTCCTTTCTGGGTTTAAGTTTGCTGCCGGTGATCGATCCTTTCAACAAGTGTGTTTTCAGTTACAGACCTTGGCTGCCCTCAGGAAACTTACCAACTGGTAGCATAAAATTGAGAAACGTGATGCTAGAGGAACAACTGAGTCAAATTATGTGACATAGCAAGAAATTCAAAGATAGAGGAGGGGTGGAAATGGAGGATGGTGAGTTGGAAAAGGCCTCTCGGCTGGTGGGGCCGTCTCAGGACAGGGCTGTCTAATTATCGCCTTGGTTAATTCACCATAGTCCAGAAGCAGGTCTTCATTTGATTTTGTTTGATTAGGGTATAAAATAAGAATGCCAGTTATTTGGTTTACAAAGAGAAAAAAGTCTGGCAGGCGGACCTGAATCTTTGCGCCAATATGGTCGGCACGTATATTCTATAAGCAGAAGCCAAGTGGTAACTGGAGTGGTGTTTGGGAAACACAGGTTTATTGTGAGGAATGGTCATATGACTTGAAAGTTTAAGGGCGTGAGGCTGAACAGCCAGACTCACAACCATCTCCACAGTGAGGATGGCCTTGCCCATGGGACCTTAATATTCCAAGCCTGTGGGCCAAGACCCCCTCCTCTGTGACTCGATAGTGCTTAGATAGGCACTGTCAACTTGAGCCTTTGTAACACCATATCTTCCTTGCCTTTGACCCTCCTTTTAAGGGATGTCTTACAATTTTAATCTGCAAAAGAATCACCTGGGGATCTTGTTAAATACAGATTTGAATTCAGTAGATCTGGGGTGGAGCCTGAGAGCTTGCAGTTTTAACAACCGCCCATACCTCCATGATGCCAAAATGCCTTTGGTCTAGTACAACCAGAGTCTTCTGGAACCACTGAGTCTCTTTAAAAGAATGTCTTTTTCATTTCTGCCCTAATCATCACTTTGTGGTAATTTACATTTTAATAGATCGGCGACTTTCTTTTAGTTCCTCGTTGAGGAGAGGGGCACTTTGTGGTAGCTAGCTCCCTAAAAGCAGCAGGGGCAGGTATCTGAGGAGGTGGGGACTTCATCTGGTGGTTGAAGGACTCAATGTCCACTGGCTCAGACTTCCTGGTTTCATGGTGCTCCCAGTTGCCCAAGAGCTGCAGACTGACCACTCGCCCTTCACTTTTACCTAAGTCTGGAAAACCTAGGCACTCGACAACTGTTTCTCCTTTTAACAGAGGAAGAAAAAAACTTATATAAGTGTTTGTGAAGTGACTTAGCTTGAGCCTTCAAAGCCAGTCCCCTTATAATTTTAAATAAAGAATTGAACAGAATAGGATGGGGATCACAACCATATTACTAATGCTGTTTTACATTTTAAAAACACTTGACAGTTTCCAAATCATTTGAATATCCACAATCTAGTTGATCCCTTCAACAACTGGAAGGTAAAGCAGGCATTATCATCCCCATTTTCTAGATAAAACTGAGCTTCAGAGCGGGCAAATGACGTTTCCAGGCTCACCCACCTATTGGGTGGTAGAGCTTGGGTTCAAAGCATTTAAATGCTCAGCATGCATTAACGTATGTTACCTCATCTACTATCTGTCCCCATCCCTGACATGATCATGGCTACCTCATGCACACCATATTTGCCAACAAAATGATTAAAAGTTACCCAAAGACCCAGAGCTGGGAGCAGACTGGAACTTAGATCTGTGTTTTCCCTCTTAGCTTGGGTTACACGTCTTCTTGATTTTCTACATAAAAATAATTATCACAACAATTTCTGCCTCTCCTTCCAGATTTTCTGTGATTTGACCTTGCCATTCTCATTGCCACAACCTACCCCACCTTCTGCGCTACCCACGCATGGGCTTTCATCATCACACACTTGAATTATTGCCATAGAAGTCACTCTAGGTTATTACTAGGTTATTAAGACTAGAACAGATACTCATGGAGCTCTACTATGTGCCAGGACTATGCTAAGCTCTGATGGAATGGCCGTGTCCTGGTCCCTGCCCTCAAGGACCTTCCAGGAGATATGGAGACCTGAAACATAACTGTAATGAGACAAGGAAAGAGCAGTGATGGGGAAATATTCAGGGACCCGAAGGGGGCTGAGTGATGGCAGGCTGTTCCTTTTCATTGGTTTTATAGCCTTCAGGTTCTTTTCCATCATAGGCACTGAGTGTACTATGTGTCCTCTGATCAAGATTTTTTAGTAACTTTATAGTGCCAAAAGTTTAGCTTGGCATTGTGTCCTCCATTATCTGGACACTGCATTTTACCATTCCTCAGTACAGCCCTCTGTGCCATTCACAACTTTATCCTGATTGGCCCAGGCACTTATTGCTGCATAGTCCTATGATCTGGTCAAAGAATCATCGTAATAACCCCAGTACTACTTACTATTTGTCTGCCACTCTACTAAGCACTTTTTCATGTTATTTCATGTAATCCTCACAACTCATTTTGGTAGGTATCATCTCCTTCATTTTGTAGATGAGAAAACCAAGGTTCAGAGAGGTTAAATGTCTTGCCCAAGTCACACAGCCAGAACAGGGCTGAGTAGAACTCAGCCCTGCCCCACCCAGGTCAAACCCAAAGTCATCCCACTCTTCCCTTTCCAATCCACTGAAATGAGCGGCAGATAATGGCATTCATTAGAGGTCAGTAAATTTGTCTCCTTATTCTTGCTGCTCCCATGCCTGAAATACTTTCCCCTTCAGAGATCTCAATGTTGTACTTCTCTCAATATACCCCAGAGACTCTCCCTCACCTTGAATTCCCTCAGTTGTTGCTTCCTCCCTTTCTACCATGTGATCATGGATTACTTAAACTTCCATTGCCTTGGAATTGTTCTCTAGTAATTTCACGAAGGTGCATTTGAGCCTGGCTACAAACTAACATTCAGACTGGCTAGACGGCCAATGTCCATAATAATAACTAACAACCAATGTTGCTGAAAATGAAGACCAGTCATCAGAACACTGGTAGAGGCATACGGAGAAGGCCTCACAGTAGAATTAGTATAGTCATATCTCTGGGCTACAGTTTCCTCATCTGTAAAGTGCAGGGGCTCAAACTAGATAATCTTTAGTCGACAAATATTTTTTGTACTCCACGCACCGGGCACTCGTCTAGGCAGGGGGTATAAAATAGACAAAAATCCTTGCCTTCGTTCTAGTACAAAGAGACAATAGACAAAATAAATAAGTAAAGTATATACGATATCGGATGGTGATAAGGGCTATGGAGAAATATAAAGCAGGGAACGGGGAAAGGAAAAGCCAAGGAGTGACATTAACTGACTTACATTTTAAAAGGCTCACTAGCTGCTGGTGGAGAACAGACTGTAATAGGATCAGCAAGTGAGTGAGCAGGAAGACCAATTAGGAGGTAATTGCAGCAATCCAGATGAGGGCTGGTAGTGTGGCTTGGACAAGGAGTAGAGGAGGTTAGACGTGGTCAGGTTTTAGATATATTTGGAAGGTAAAGCCAGCATAATTTACTGAGGGATTGTACATGGAGCAGCCTCAAGGATATCTCCAAGGCTTTTGGCTCGGAAGTAAGGAACATCTGGAAGGATGGAGTTGCTAGTAACTAAGATGAGGAAGACAATGAAAAGAGCAGGTTTTGAAGAGAAAACCAAGTGGAAATAGGGAGTTATCAGGGCTGGGTGGGGTATACAAGTCTAGAGTTTAAGAGGAGGTTCAGTCTGATATAAATGCCAGGGCCATCAAAGTATAGGTGATGTATCAGACACGTATTAAGCACCACTTTACTTTTTTTTTTTAAATTATTTTATTATTATTTATGCCTACAGCACCTGGTCTTCCTAGGTGGTCTCTTATCCAAGTACTAACCAGGCCCGACCCTGCTTAGCTTCCGAGATCAGACATCGGGCTTGTTCAGGGTGACATGGCTGTAGACCATGGACTGTGGCTCCACTGGGGTGTGAACCCAGGACCTTCTACATGTAAAGCAGACGTGCTAACCGCTACAGTATGGAACCATGCCCAAGCACCACTTTAAATACTCTTGGCCCACCTCTTCCTCCAGCTGATTTAATGCAGCTGATGTTGGCTGTATTTGCAATGGGTACAAACCGACAGTGCCTCACGCCCGCCTATTCTGTGGATTTCTTGCTTCCTGCCTAAGGATGGCTGTAGAACAGCAGAGGGAATTCACTCAGCACTGTCATGTACAACTCAGAATTATGGAGGAGTTGATGCTCATGGGACCACCCTTACCCAATGGTGAATGGAAGCTGATGGATAAATGTGGATCTACTTTTACCCCTTGAAAGTTCTGAATCACCTTAGAAGGCTCTGTGGAGCCAAGCCTCAGTCTCTCATTATGGTGTCAGCTCAATAACGCATCCTTGAATTGCTTTCCTTTTCTTCTCTGTTTTTTTTTTTTTTTTTTGACCCTGTCCCTCATTTCTGCTCTCTAGAATTTCATTCCCATATAAACTACCTGCATGCAAACCTTTTATTAAACTTTTTCTTCTAGGGAGACCTAGGCTAAGACAGGTGGCATTTAACTCCACGAGACTGAATGAGATCACCATAAGATTAATGAAGAGAGGGAACAGATCCAAGGACTGAGCCTCAGGCCCCTCCCACATTTACAGATGAAGGAGTTGAGGAGAACCATAAAGTAGACCCTGAAGAATAACCAAGAGAATGCAGTGTTGTGGAAGCCAAATAAAAACGTGTTTCCAGGAAGAAGAAATGATTAGCTGATCCTTGCTGGGCAGTCAAGTAAGACGAAGACTCAGTGGTGATCCTTAGGCTTGACCACCACCGTGGAGGGAATTGGGGACCGTAGGGAATAGCAGTCTGGGTGGAGTTGCGGAGTGATTGAAATGGGTTTGAGAGAGAAGCAGGAGGGGAAGTAGAGTCAAGAGAGATTTTTTTTTTTAAAGATGGGTGAAAATATAATATATTTAGATATATTTATATGCTGATGCAAATGATTCAGCAAAGAGGGAGAAAACGATGATGGAGGAAAGAGGAAGGAGTATTGCTGAAGGGAGGAGGGGAGGGGATCTAGTGAAGGTGTTTGCCTTAGATAGGAGCACCAACAGTTTATCCCCAAACTGCAGGAGGGAAAACAGAGTGTCTGGGTGAATTCTCATATCCCGTGACTGGCTAGGTGCTTGAATTCCAAGAGGTCATTAAGACTTTGAGTCTGGGCTTTCCACCATCCCCCTCCATTTTAGAGATGAGACCCAGAGAAAAGTGACCTGCCCAAGTACACACCATGGATTAGATGCAGAATTGGAATTAGAACCCAAAGCTCCTGCTGCCTTGGCCAGCACCTTCGGGCCGTCCGGCCTGACCATACTCTGCCACTCACCCCGTCTGCATTCTGGGTAGTGGACGGAAGCCTAGTGGACTCCGGGAAGGACATTAGAAGAGGGTAACAGAGAAATGGGCAAGCTTCAGAATAGGACCAACAAGCCACCAGGTGAGTTCATTTGAAGGTCTACTGATGAGTTCAAGGAACCTCCCTAGATATGTTTAGGAGTCAACTTAATCACTGTAAGGAAAGCTGTAAACCAGCAAATTAGGTTGAGAAAAATCTGCCAAAATGCAGAAGGAGAGTATTATAAATCCAAGTGCCAACAGAAGAGCACAATATTCCTCCTGGCATATTGATTCCTGGTTTCAAATATTCTGTCAAGCCTGGTCTCTCAATTCGGGGGTTGAAAATATGGTCCCTGTAAAGTTAGATAGAGTTGAATGCAGTATGAGTAGGCTGTGAGTTTCCAGGAGGAAGCCGTAACAAAGAGGCATGAACATGCTGGTCCCAAGGAAGAACCACACACTAGACTTTGCCTTGACCTCTGGGAAACTTACAAACCTCTGCATTCTCTTTCCCCTAATTCCATTCATTTCACAAACATTCTCTGCGCTCTTGTGCTAAGTGCTACAGAAATGCAAAGTAAGGAAGTGGGGGAGGGGGACATACAGAACAGATAAACAGAAAGAGATCCTGACCTTAAATTTTTATAGTCTTATAATAAGAATGAGCTAGGCACACATTGGACTGTGATTTCCTGCCCACTGCTCCCGTTTCTATTATCTCAGTCCTGGATGGGAGGGGGTGTACAGAATGGGGATACTATGTCTAGTCACTGCGAAGACAGCTCCCTGACTGTAGATTCAAAAACATAAATTATAAACTGCTCTTGGGTACAAATTACTCCCATGTGAGTTTGTTGAGCGTGATCCACTTATCTCTCAGGCTGATCGCTAGTAAAATCTGCCCAAGTAGCTAAAAGCCTGTTTGTTTTATGACAAACAGAAGAAAGGGGCCTTGCTGAACCTTGGGCCTAGGATAAAACCTTAAGCCAATGCTCTAAGATGTTTGTTTGGGGAATACTTAAGCCAGTACAGTCTGTGATGCCTCTCTTCCGCTTTTCCACCAAAACAATATTTGAAGAGATGCATAGGACTGGGTTCTTCTGACTTCCACCATTCGGCATGTTGAGGGTGGGCTGAGGAGATGAAGAGCTGGAATGTCCCCATGTGATGGCCAGAAATGCTTCTCTGAAAAAATAATCATGATTCTTTATTTTCGTCGCCCTTTGGACCTGTCTTAACGCATTTGCAATATTAGTGATCTCACCCTCACATCCTCCCCGTGAGGTAGGTGGGGCAGGTTTTATTATCGCTGTTGTACAGCTGCAGAGACTGAGGCTCCGGGAGGTGACTTGACTCGACCCAAGTCACATTGCTCGCAAGTGGTGGAGCTGGATGGAACTGAAGTCCAAGTCTCCTGATGGTGAGTGGTAAGTGCCGAGGTGACAAGGAGTCTCCCCAGCCCTCAGTTGAATGTGTGGCCTTCCCTCGCAGGACAGCCAGGTTTTGAGTCCCAGCTCTGCCCTCACCAGTTGTATGACCTTGAGCAGGTTATTTAAGAGTCTCTGTGCCTCTCTTTCCCCATCTGTAAAATGAGCAAACTAATAGTACCTGAGTCCCCATAAGGCATTTTGGAGGAGTAAATGACATATTAGAGAGAGAGCAAGAAACAATATGTGGCAAGCACGAGACAGCAATAAGTATTATATCCCAAACCCCCCAAAATCTTTTCCCCTAAGGCACGATCCGAAAGTCAGTAGTTGAGAATCCCGCAGGAGACTCACAGCTTCCCTTCCTCCCTCTCCTGCGATCCCTCTCTCTGTGATTATGCTCCCTCACATTCGTATGGCTCTCTTTTTCTTTTCAGAGTGCTTGAGATCCTCCTGACAATCCTGTAAAATAATAGAATCCACCCTCTTCTTACAAATAAGAGGAAACCAAAGTAAGAGAGGTGAACTGCCTGCCTTAAGGCAAAGCCTGTCAACCAGTGAGCTGGGACTCTGCCCCCATATAGTTTCAACTCGCTGTTCCTGGAAATCTTTAATAGTGTGGGTTTCCCATTCTGCCTTTGGAAGTGGCAGCCAGGGGATCTAACTGAATCCTTGCAAGCTCAGGATTACCTTTGAAAGGGACCAAAGTTCTGCCACCCCAAAATATGCCTCTTGGGATGTTGATTTAAGCTCAGTTATTAAGAAACAAAAGAACCTTTGACCCTTCTCCCTTACCTCCCTAAAGGAATTCAGATGGAAGAACCTGCTTCAGGAAGGTAGCCTTAGCATATTCATCTTAGCATATATGAATTTAGAGCTGCAGATAGGGAGGATCCAAGCAAAGTCTGTTTGGTAGAGTCTCCTTTGTATCCCATTGTTTCTGGGTTGCCCAGCAAGAATTTGTTTACCACATGTTTGCTCTTTCTCATCTGCTTGTGAATTACCTGCTTTCCCATTGAAATCCCAGACTTCTACCCACTTCTCCTTTGTCCAAAATGGCGTATAAACCTTAACTGCCCAGTGTGTCTTTGGGACTCATATCTATGGCACCCACACACAAACATCCATAATAAATTTTGGACATTTTGTTCTGTTAATCTGTCTCTTGTCAATTTGGTTATTAGCCCAGTTAGAAGAACTTAGACGATGAGAGAAGAGTTATTTTTTTGTGTGTCCCCACACCTTTCAGAACGAAAACAGTGGAGAATAAAGTGGTTTGCAGCCTAGAGACAACCTCCAGCCCACACAGCTTCCCTGCACAAGTCCTAGGCCTGGGTGTTAGAAAGGCAACACAGGATATGGGGCAAATTCCAGCGGACTCTTCACAAGTGAGTGAGAGCTGAAAAGGTCAAAAGGGCACTGCTTCCGCCTGAGATTCCAGCGTCAGCTCTGCCATTTGGTATCTGGGAACACCTTGAACAAGTCAAGGTGCTCCTCCATTTCCTCATCTATAGCAGGAAGACTGGATTAGATAATGTCTCAGCTGCCTTCCTGATAAGCCGATGCTTGAGGACACATTATGAGCAATTTCTAAAAATGCTTTTATTGTGAAAAATTTCAAACAGATTCAACATAAACAAAACAGTACTATGAACCCCCATATTCCCTTCGCCGAGCTTCCGCGATCATCAACATTCTACCTTTCTCCTTTCGCCCCTACCTCTGCTCCCTCTTCCACATTGAAGGTTATTTTGTATAGTTTTTTTTTAGGTGAAGTTTACAAACATTGAAATGCAGAAATCTTAACTGCGTAATACTGACAAATGGATTCGCCCTTGTAAACTATACATCTATCATGATACAGAATACTTCCACTTTCCTAGAAAGTTCCCTCGTGTCCATCATGGACAAATGTATGACAGAACTTATTAAACATAAATGTGAGTTTAGCACGCTGAGGGGTAGCAAATACGTCCTTTTCAGGCCTGGCTGGGTCAGAGTCAGATTTGCAGTTTTAAGCCATTATTCTCCTTTCTGCTTCTGTCCACTCCTGCCATCCTGTGTGTCCCTAGGGGTTCTGGCCTTCTCCTGCAGGTATCCAGTATACAATTATTCTATTAGAAGGCCTTTGCTATCCTAGCCGCAAATTCTCAAAAGCTTTCTTTTCTTCTTCCTATACATTTATCCTCCAGGGTTTTTCTTTTGTTCTCTTCCGTTTTTCTTTCCTACCACTCTTTCTCATGACTGCTACTGCTTCTCTCCTTTAGAGCATTCTCACTTGTATTCGGATTGTCCTCTCTGATCTCACTGTCCTTTGTCTTTGGACTGTTCATATCCTGGACAGTGGACATTGAGCCTTAACCCTAGGGTCCAGCCCAAGGCTGGGCACTTAGTCAACAGTGAGTGAGTGAGTGAGTGAGTGAGTGAGTGAATGCTAAGGACAGTATGCTCTAGAAACACCTGCAGTCTAGTAACTGTGGTCCACTAAGGAACCCCAACCTGCCGGCCTTGCCATTTCTGGACCACATCTTTCTGCATTGAGCAAAAAACGATTTATCTGCCCCTCGGGAAGCACCATCATTTGAAAGGAAGAAGGCTGATTTCCTGGCAAAATGTGACCTAAAGGACCATTCTCCCCCCCAGCCCCCATCATTAAAAAACAAAACAAAACAAAACAAAACAAAAAAACCAGAGCAAGCTGGGCTATCAGGGATACTTCCTGTTTTCCTCTCTTGAAAGCATCCTGGATAGATGAAACTGAAGGATCAAAGGGACTGTCTGCCTCTGGGGCTTGGGGACTGGCAGAATGGTTTTTAACCCTCTGCTGTCTCCCACGTGTGAGTGCATAGGCAGTTTATGTCTTATATTTCTTAGATAGATTTAACTTTCTGAGGGCAGGGGCCTTGCCATTCATTCATTCATCAAACAATACTGTACTCTATCAAATGCCAGGCTTTGTTTGAGGATCTGGGGTTACAGGGGTGAATATGACACAGTCCCTGGCCTCATTCATCTAACAACAATGACCACAAGTACTAACTTGATTAAGCACTTTGTGTCAGGCGCTCACTATATGCTTTTCATGCATTAGATCCCCACAACAAGCTTATGGGGCATTATTATGCTCATTTTACAGATAAGGAGAGTGAGGCTCATGGAGGTTGAATAACCTGTCACAGGCACATGACTAGTAAATGTTGAGGCTGGGGTTAGAGTCCAGTGGTCTGACAGCTCAGCCTACCTTCTTAGTTGCTACACTAGCCTGAAACATGGCAGTGACTCATTGCAAGTAATTTTTACAAGTGCAATTTATCTCTGGGCTCGGTCAGGTGGCTTCTGATGACCAGGTTTGTTTGCATCCCATTTACTGCATGGCACTGTACTAGAACTGAGGTGAGTCTGCTTGCAGCCCTCAAAGACTGGAAATCAGGCTGAGAAACCAACAGACAATGTTTAGTCTTGTTTAGGGAACAAAGAGTATATCAGGCTTTTGCTTTCCCTCTTCCATTTCTGGAACAAATCAGTTTCCCCATTTTTGTTTGTTTTTGTTTTTCCCCTCAAAAGTCTCAAATAAACATATACTGAGGCCTTTGCTTATATTTTCTTGCATCTTTGCAAAAATAGATAGTATTATTTTCTCTGTTTTTCTGGGGAGGAACTAAGACGCAGAGTGGTTTCTTAACATACCCAATATCACACAGCTAGACAGAGCAAGGATTTGATCCCAGGTTTGACTAACTCCAAAACCTACACTTTAATTGTATTGTCTCCCTGACGCTGAAACTTGGCAGAAAGAGGAAGGAACTCCCTTCCTGCTGAGATTCCTGACAAACCGAAAGTGGCAGGTGAAGTAACCTTGAGATCATTGGTTAGGGACACCTGGCACAAAAGGATCTTAAGGTGCTTCCAACTCTGCAATTCTATCTCTTTAAGACCCAGAGCTCCCGTGCCAAGCCTGCTCCGTGATCCTCAGAGATTTCAGGGTGGGGAAACTGGATTGAACGCGCTGACATACAACAAGCAAAAAAAGACCTCAGCATTTTTGCCTCGCCTCGTTGGCTCCGGCCTTTCCCCCCCCACAACTCTCTCTCATTTATTTATTACTATGCTATTCCCTGGCCCAGCTGCTGTGTCAATACTGATAAAAGCAAATCGCCCCACAAACAGGTGCAGCCTGGAGCTGCCCCTTGGACAGCTGCCAGGGAATGTGATCGTTCAGCTGGGGTGACCTGCCCCTGCCCAACCCCCTTCTCGGCTTCCAGCCCAGGGCATGTGTCCTTGGGCAGTTAATGTCATTCTGCGTGTTCCGAGCCTGGTATCTCAGTTGGCATCACGGGACTCAAGCTGGCAGGTGTAGTTAGGGGGTGGAGGGTGGGCGAGTGCAGGACGGAGCGGGGGCCTCCAGGAGTTCCCGATCTGTGTATCTATTTTCTCTTTCGGTTTCTTCTGAAATTCAGATAATACTGTCACCGAGTCCCTCCTGCAAGTTTTCGAAAAATATTTCCTAAGAATATCGCTGCCTGATTTTTCTAGGTAAATATTTTTCCCAGGCCTACCCATTTCCAAACTCACACGAATGCTTGCAATTTAATGATCCAAAGACATTTTCTGAGCATCTCCTAGCGCTTAGCTGAGGGTTCACCTATATCAACATTTTGTGAGCCAACCACGTTATCCAGAATGCATTTTGATGCTACCAAGCCATGTGACTTTGACTCTGGTTTGGAAAAGATTATATTTCATTCTCCCCGACCCCCTTCTGTGTTTTGCCCCCAAGCATCGTTTTCTCCACTTCCCTAGGGTACCAGCCTTTCCGGAAATGCCGCTAGCAGCCTCCGACTCCCCTGGAGGTGGGACCCGGGCAATAAGGCAGTGACAAAGCAGGGCGGGTCTGACGCTGGGGCTGAATTGGGCGGAGGGCCGGGGCTGGGACCGCGGGGCCGGCTGTCCGCCTGCGGGAGGCCAGAGCAGTGTGCAGCTCGGGAGGGGAGGAGGTTGCTATGCAAATGACGCGGCGGCCTGCGGCCCCCCTTACCCAGGGGCCCTCTGGTTGCCAAAACAGACCATTCCCCAGAACAGTCGCCTAGAAACGGGCGCTGTCATAGCAGCCTCTGCAGCGACAGCGAGCCAGCCGCGCTGCCAGGAGGAGCTGGGTCAGGGTGTTCAGACCTCCTCAGCACCCCCTCCCCACCCAGTCTCCACCTCAGGGAAGGGAGTGGTGGCTTGGGCCCCTCCTTGGAGCAGGGGAGGCCGCTAATTGGATTGGAACACTCCAGAAACACATTAGCTGCTCCTCCCTAGGGGAAAGGGGTGTGGGGGGGCGGGGCGGGGTGGGCATTGCAGACTGTCTTTGTGCTGGGTCTCAGCCTCACCCTCCCTGCTTCCTCGCCCTGACCTGGTTGGTCCTTGCCAGCCTCCACCCACCTAGCGCCTTTCTAGGGCACAATGGCAAGCTCACTGCGGAGTGGAGGAGACATTGATCAGATAATCACCAAAATGAAATTCAGCTATGATAAGGAGAAATACATGATGCTATAGGAATTTAAGATATGGTATCTGACTGCTTTGATGGGGTTAGGGAAGAATGCAGGTTGCTGTGGCTCCCAAGCCAATACCCTAACTACTTCATCCCTCAACACCCCGCTCTTCTCAGCAGCCTTCCCTCATCTCGCCCAGCCTATGCTGACCTGGCGGTCCCCAAACCATGGGAACAGAGACATTTTGCAGCAAGAGAGTTAGTTCCTTGTTATTTAAGTGTCTGTATCTTGCCTCTTACTAATTAAAAGACAGCGTAAACTTCTAAAAGGCAGACCCGTATAATTCTGTGATGGCACACCTTGATCATAAAGAACAAGATAGTTTTTACGAGATCTGCTTTAATTTAGTGCCAGTGATCTTTATCACCCTGGTAGGCCTCTAACACTGCCTTTGCAGTAACTGTTTTAGATTGGGGAAGGGGGAGACACTCAGTGACATTAAACCAACAGGTAGGCTACTGAGAAAGTGACTACTCAGGACACAGCATTCCATATGGTCCAGATGCTGCATGCCGTGGGCAAAGGTGTTATGTGAGCATTTTTCCAATGGCGGTGGGAAGACAGCTTTGTGCTTCCATGCTGGGAAAGGAAGTCCCCTTCCTTCATAATCCATAGGAGGTCTTAGGCGTCTTGTGACGCAAACAAAGTCTTCGCTCAGCCTGGCTCAGGAAGGCAGCATGTAATTGTGTAGTCTCCTCCCTCCTTTTTCTTCCTTTCCTTCCTCATGAATTGAGTGCCTATTGTGTGCCAGGCACTGGAGATTCAGAAGATGATTCCATTGGAATTGAGAAATACCACATATAGTACAGGGAACATTTATCGTGCCTTATGGTCACCAGTATCTTTGATCAACTTTCCTGTGTTTGTGGGTTTTCCCCATATCATAAATCCCATTTCTCCAAAGGCCAGAAATTTGCTTTCTTTCCCAGACTCCTTTGCAACTAAGGTGTAGGCATGTGACCTAAGTTCCACAAATCATATACACCCACGTGAGATTTTGATTTGGAGAAGAGCAACTAAGGAAACAGATCCTGGGGAAGGGGGTTGGAGGAGGTATCTGGCCTTTAGGGCAAAAGGAGGGATGTTCTGGGATCCAACTTCCACCATAGTTGGAGTGAGACAAGTTGCAGAATTTATGCTGATTAATAATTGCCATGGTGGCTTAGCTGGAAAAGTATTTAGGTGCCATCCCTAAATACTGAGCCTCTGTGCCTATTTCCCCTTCTGGATTCCATGAATCCTTAATATTTTTAAAATAAGTTCCTTTTCTGTTAGAGTGTATTCTGTTGTTTGCAACTAAGAACTCGTACAGATGGATGGTTGGATGGATGTATGGATGGATGGATAGATGAATTGAAGGATGAGTGGTTACATAAAGAATGGATGAGTGGGTGGGTGGAAGGGTGGATGAAGGGTGGGGAGAAGGGTGGGTGGGTGGACGGGCAACAAATATTGAGTGAGTTTTTTGGGAGATGAGATTATAGGTTATTTTTTCTCTTTGCTTCTCTGCATTTTCTTCTTCTCTTTCCTCCCCTTCTTCCCCCTCTTCTTCCCCCTCCTCCTCCTCCTCTTCCTTCTCCTCCTTGTTTTTGTTCTTATTCTTTTTTACAATGAAAGCAAATTACTTATGTAATAAATAAAGTTATCAGAACCCCAGACCTAGGAGAGCACACAGTCCAGTGGGAGATCACAGGGAAGACAGAAGCCAACTCAATTCTGAGGTTTCTAAGCCAGTATGAGCTCTGGAGCGGCCCTGACTCTGGATTCAGATTCCACTGCCTCAGCAATCCTGCCCTGACCGCTAGCAAAAAGCCTTCCTTCTTTTTCTCTCCCTCTCCTGAACTCCACACCCAAGGCTGTGCCCACCACTCAAGAAAGCATGCACTTGGTTCATCCTGCCTTGTGACATTGCTCCTATCATTACTCAACCATTCTATTTTACCTTGAGCAAGGATGACACGCACATTTGTGACTCAGCCCACATTGTTCTGCCCTCTCCTAGCTCTGGACTTCCAGTGGCACTGACTGTGCCTTGGTTGGCAAGTGCCACAATCTTGTTCTGCAGCTATTTTTCACATGCACATGTCCTATCGCCCAGCATATACTGTCAGTCCCATGGTGTCTGGGATGGCAACTCACGTGATTTTTGCAAACCCCATCCCCACAGCTTTGTGGGAAGTAAGATTTTGGGATATGCCTATAGAAGATGTGGGTCATATGTTTCTTTTCACCTTGATGACTTTCTTCATAGTAAAATTATAAGCTTTTGCAGGCAGAGAGAGCCTTTTTCCTTCTTTCCTTCCTTCGTTCAGTTATTCATTCATTCAGCACTTAATGTCTGTGATGTGCCAGGTGTTCAGCGTTTAATAGCAAGAAACATATATAGGCAAATAAGTGGAGGGAAAGTGGTAGAAGAGCTTAGATAGCCAAGTGTGCAGGGGAGAGAAGAGAATGTTTGGTTGGAGCAGAAAAGGCTTTTCCACAGGAATAATTTTTTAAATGGTTTTGTTCTTAATACTTAACATATATTCATTCACTTAATCCTTTCAACAGCAACAAAGCAAATAGTATTGTTATTACTTTCATTTAACAGGCGAGGAAACAAAAGCCCTGGGAGGTTTAATGTTTTATAGGATTTTTGCAGAGCTGGTATGTGCACCCAGGCCTCTCGGCTCTGACGTCAGTGAGGGTAACTCCTGCCCCATATCGCGTTAAGCGGATTCTGGAAATTGAGTAAGTGATCACCAGACATGGAGGCCTTCTACACAGGCCAGGGCATGGAGTGGCTACTCACTACCACAGCCTTGGAGTCCAGTTTTTCTTTGTTCTCGAAGGGTAATTTCGGGGCTGAAGAGTGGTGACCCAACCAAAATTGCGAGATTGGCAGAATGGGTTTCTTTTCTCCAGGTGTGTGGTGGGGGGAGCATTGGTTTTGGAGCCACAGGTGCTAGGGATCCGGTCTCAGCCCTGCCACTGACCAGCTGAGGCAAGTCACTCAAGATCTCTCAGCCTCAGTTTTCTCGACTGCTAATTGAGGATTATAACTTCATAGTGTTGACATAAGATTAAATGAGATAATGCATGTAGGTCAGTTTAGAATAGTGCCCAGCACCTAGCAAGCTGGCCAAAAATGGCACTTATTTTAAGTCTCAATCTCTTACCTACAATTTCAAAAGCCTAAAAACTCTGAAAACAAAACATTTTTGGCAACAAAACCTATCCTGAACAATGCAAGGTCATTTACAGTCGCTCTATAGTCCCACCTATTATGATGACCTATATACTTCATTGCAGAAATATTAATCTGCTTGAATATAGGATGCTGTCCACATCCTGCTGGTGGTGGTATTACAAAATATATGGTACAGGCATTGTGTTGCTTTTCTTAAATCTAAAATCTGACTTACAAAACAGATCTGACTCCAAAAGCATCAGATAAGGGGTTTGGACCACTCTCTTCACTTGTAATCTGCTTCTTACCCCAGTTGCTCAAATGGCTCTTGGGCACCCAGAATCAACCTTTCCCTTTAAAAGAAATACATATACACACACATACCCTTTGGATTTCCCACAGACCTGTCTCCCTCGGCCAAGGTCCTTTGCTCCCAACAATTCCTCCACTCTACTTTCTGCCAATCCCATTGCATTTTGGTGCTCTTTTCCCCCTGTGCCCTGTTTAAGAAGGTGGACTTTGGAGATGTATCCTTCTCCGAGCTGCTCTGGCAGTATGGTCTCAGCAAGTTGTTACCTGTCCATGGGCTGCAGAATTATTGCCAGAAGTCTGTATGTCTATTTGTATTCCCAGTATTGCCTGCCAACTGTGTAAGTAATGTCTGTCTCCTGTTCGACTGTGCTGAAGCCCTGGTCTTTTTTCCACTATGAATTTCCCCGGTTGACTAAAGCCCAAAATAACCACTCTTCTCATCTGCAGGACTGCAACAATTTCCGGAAAGAAAAAGAAGTCCTCATGTTGGAGCAGGATGGAAACCACTGAGCTGGGCTGTCAAGTAGCATGTCATTCATTCCTCTTTAGTAGACAGGGAGTCATGAGACCTGAGGTCAGGTTCCAGCTCCTCCCCTGGCTGGTTGGATGATCTTGGGGGCAGCCCTATGTGACTTGGAGAGCTTTGGTTTCCTCATCTTGGAGCAGAGGTCATGAAAATTATTTGGCAAGATTGTCAAGAAGATTAAATGAGATAATGAAAGGACTCTGAATACTGTAAAGTGTTGCACAAATGTAAGGATTGTTGTCATATTCTTACACATATTGACAGCTTCTTAAGGGCAGGGACAGTATCTTCTGTTTTCTTCAGTTCTCTCAGCGACACCTCCCAACCCCCACCACCTCCTGCACTCAAAGCAGTACTATGGCGATGACCTTGTTAAAACACTGCACAGAGGCTAGCATAGTGGCTTAGCACATAGAAGTTGCTTAATAAATGGTAGCTAATACGAATGCACGTCCTACTGTTGTATGGCTTCTGGTTCAGATCTTCTCTCTGCCACTTGTGGGGCAGCGAGTGTGACCTCGGGCAAGGTTAACACTAACGCGCCCTATCACACATGGCTGATGAGAATAGTAGCTAGTTCATACAGCGGTTATGAGAACTGAAGGAATTTGGTCTACGTAATAGAACCAGACACAAATCCAGCACTCTGTAGGCATCAGCTGTTATTGTTTTATTATTATCCACTGAGCAATTCTTCAAGAGGTAGTATGAGAAGATCACCGGACTGGAAAGTCAAAAATCTAGGTCCTTGTCTTTGTTCAGTCAATGAGGCCTTCAAAGAAGGTTAGATGTCCAGGCCGGCCTCTCAGGCTCAGCACAAGTAATGTGGTGGTGACTGTGCAGAGGGGTCATCTCCCCCAGACTGGACATTATTAGGTTAAAGGCATGCATATTTAACCTTTGGATAGATATCACAATTGTCCAACAGGCTGCTTGTTCTCGTTTGTATTCTTTCCCATCGGAACAAGAGGACCTGTTTCCCTATACCCTGACCCACCTACATTTTAAGTTTAAATTTTATTATTTTTTGACTAGGCAATGTTTGCAGAGGACATAAAATTTTAAAAGGCATAAAGGGGCACGCAACAAGGAGTCTCTTCATCCTTGTCCCAGCCATCCAAGTCCCCTCCCCAGAAACGCAAACTTTGATCTCAGCCCGTCCGGTAAGTGAAATGGCATCTGACTAAATAAATCTCACTATGGTTTTTATGTGAAAATAAACCAGAATATATTTTAGAATAGAATGTTGCGTTCGAATGAATTTTAAGATAAAACTAGAGACTTCGAAGACATTTTATGCTGAAGGGTGGGGCAAGGTGGGAGCTGCTTCTGGTTCTGTTTCTCACCTTCTCTTGGGAGAACAAGTAGATACAGCTCTGAGTTCACCTATAAAGTGCAAGCTTGGAGACGCTTGATTATATTGGGGTTTTCCTCATCGCTCCAGTCACTTGTGTACATTCTTTCTCATGCCTCTTCCTGCTCTTGACTTGGCCACCACCTTGATGCCTAACCTTGAGTCAGTCGCCTCCTCTCTGGGCTTCAGTTTTCCTCACTTGTAAAAAGAGGTATTGGACTAGGCCCATTCCAGGTATAACATTCCAGAACTGATCAACTAATTCACATTAAGGTGTAGATGACTGATAACAGCTTAATGTATTACCTGTCCTGTGTGGGGGAGCATTTGAAGAGATGCAGTTTCTCATTCCCAAAGAATGAATGTGTATGGTGCAATTTCAGGTAAGGCCACAGGTGGATGAGGATGATGTGGGAGGAGGGGACGGATGCCTTTCCTGGCTTTCTCCAGTGGTCAGTGGGGGCGCTGCTCCAACCAGGGCTGGTATTGGCTCTGATTTGATGTGCCTACTGGTTTTCTTCCAGAACTCACATCACACTCATTTCTTTCTGCCTGTGGCCAAGAGCAGAGTATTGTCATACAGAAAAATGCCTCATCAGGGAAACTCATGTGTGTGGCCTGGAAAACTACCCTGTCCCCTGGGGCAAGGGGTGTGGTGAGGGGTTGTTAGCAGGTTGACTTCCAGGTTGGCAGGTCAGTTCTCATCCTGGGCCAGTAAGGAGACACCTGCTGGAGAGCCATCAGCTTTCTATCAGAGCAGGTGGTCCCGCCACACCTGGATCCAGGACACCTGCTTTTCACCCAGGGAGAAAGGCTGTGCCAAACACTCTCTGGTTTCATTTTTTGTGGAAGGTTTGGTTTGGCTTCTCAATTTTTAGGGAGGGCTTGAGAGAAAGGATGGCCCACAGTCACCATTAGCACATCAGAAATAAGAAAGGCGTTTCTTTGGCTGGCAAAGTCTAGGCAAGCTGGCCTTGGACAGTGCCCAGTGCTGTAACCTAAATCATCTTCCTCTCCAATCCCCTTTGGGGTGCCATTTTGTCCCTCCCGCTGTCTGGGCCTTTCTTCAGTGGAGGCAGCTGGAGGAGTCAGTTTTTGCTCCATGCAAAGCAGCGGTAGGTGGGAATGGAAACCAGGGGCGATGGTCAGTGGTCCTCACGGTGTTGGCTGTGCTGAGGGGCTCAGACCAGACCTGGGATAGCTGTGCCTCGCTCTCTGTCAGAATCCCCATGATCTTATTCCTCTCCTTCTCTCTAGAGCAGGGCAGTTTCTCAAGACCTGTTGATACCTAACCCATGAGCCTCATCACGGAACGCACGGAGCTCTAGACCCTCCCGCCTTAGTGTTGTCTGAGACGAGTAGCACTGGCCTCACCTGGGAGCTGTTTAGAAATGCAGAATCTACAGACCCACCCTCGGCTACTGAATCAGAATCTGGGTTTTTACAAGATACTGAGTTGATTACAGTAATACACATTAATGTTTGGGAAACATGCCTAGGGGAGGTAGGAAGGAAATAGAAGCTCCTGGGGTTGGGGCAGTTCTGAGAGGAAGACTCATGCACAAGCCTGGTTCAGTGGAGGGAGGTGGACACAGGAAAAGGTTAGAGAAGTTTCTCTAGGAAAATATGAGGAAGTAGGCAGGTGCCTTTATCATTTTCAGTTTTATTTTAATTTCATTTTTAATAGGCAATTTGTTTATATGGTTAAAATTCTAAGGGCACAGAAGGGTATGTCAAACAGCTTCTTTCCCATACCTGTCTCCCAGCCACTTCCCCCTCAAATGCAACCTATGTTACTAGGCTAGAGATATGAGATATTGTGCAAATAAAAGTGTGTGTGTGTGTGTGTATGTATTCTTATCTTCTAAAAAATTCAAATGATGACCACCATATACAGTGTCTAGATCTCGTTTTTTCCTTGATATATCTTGGAGATCACTTTATATCACTATGTAAAGAACACCCCAGATTGTATTTCAGCGGAATATTATTCTACTCTAAGAATGAACCTTAATTTATATTGCCAAGCCCATATGGATGGACTTGCAGAGTTTGTCTGTCTGTCTGTTTGTTTGTTTGTTTTTAAATTCACCTTCATTTTAGAACCTTATAAACTGGAAGGTCATTTAATCTAAACTCCCACCTTGTTTAGGAATTTTTTTGTAGCACCCTACTGCACTTCTGAGACCCAGGTCATTGTTGCCTCCTCTGGGAAGTTCCACCTCCCTCTCCCTCCCATCACCCTTGCACATACCTTTGCCAGAGCCCTAATCACATGGTATTATTTAGGGAAAGGCATGCTAGCATTTGCCTTTGTATCCTCTCATTCCTGTTCCATCATGGTGCATAGTAGGTGCTCAACCAATGTGAATGGATTGACTTGACCATCCCTGAGAGGGGAATCCTCCAAATTCTGCTGCTCGAACAGTTCTAATGACAGAGAGCTCACTTCCTCAAAAGTCCATTCTGCCTTTGAGAAGCTGTATTGAAAGGTCCTTGGATTAAGCAAAGGCTGTTTTCCAGTGACTTTTCCCTTTGGCTCTAGTGCATCTTTTAAAACAACACAGAAATTTAATCCCTCTTCCAGATGTTTAAGAGAACCATCCTTCTCCAAACCAAATATCCCCTCCCCCACAGTTCTTTGTGAGTCCTGGTTCTAAATCCTTCTCCTTCTAGCTTTTTCTCTCATACATTTTTCGGTTTGCAATATGATCCTTTAAAAAGTGATGTCTGACCACTACACACTTATTAGAATGGCTAGAATTAAAAAGACTGACCATACCCAAGACTGGCGAGGATGTAAAACAACTGAAACTCTCCAACTGCTGATGAAAATTTAAAATTACAAGCACTTTGGAAAAAGAGTTGACAGTTTATTAAAAAGTTAAACATACATTTTTCATGTGATCTAGCCATTCTACTCTAAAATATTTACCCAAGATAAATGAAAGCATATGTTTATTTAAAGACAAATGTTCATAGCAGCTTTATTTGTAATAAGATCTGAAAACAACCTAAATATCCATCAACAGTGAATGGATAAACAAACTGTGGTATATCCATACAATAGAATACTACTCAGCAAAAACAAATGAAAACCAAATCAAAACCTATTGATGTACTTAACAACACTGATGAATCTCAATTATACTGAGTAAAAGAAGCCATATGCAAAATAACAAGAGTCTATGCTGGATGATTTCATTTATATAAAATTCTTAAAAATGCAAACTAATCGATAGTGTCAGAAAACACCTTACTGGTCTCTTGGGAGTATAGAGGCAGGGAGGAGCAGGAGGAAATATTACAAAGGACACAAGGAAACTTTGTGATGTGATAGTTTTGTTCGCTTGATTCTGGCCATAGTTTCACAAGTTTATGTATGTGTATGCCAAAACTTATCAAATTGTATACTTTAAACTTGTATACAGTCTATTGTATGTCAATGATACCTCAAGAAATATCATGTCTGGAAATAGCCATATCCCCTCGATGTCACTGACTGGCAGGCACAGTAGGACACCTAGCTTATTCTATTTGGTCCTTGTACTCCTATTGATGGAGCCCAAAGTTAAGTGAGCTTTTTAAGAAGCTATATCACCATCCTCTCGGTTCAGCAAAAAATTCCAAGATCTTGATGTCATGAATGCTGATAAGCCAAGTTTCCTACAACTGTAACATGAATTTTACCAAGGTCATTTACCCTTTCAATGATCATTTTCTTGATGTAATCAAGTGGAGATGGCACAGCATGGTGGAAAGAATGTGAATTTGGGGGTCAGATTTCTTTGACTAGAAACTCGGGGTGGATAAGTTACTTGGCTTCTCTGAGTCTCAGTTTCCTCTTCTGTAAAGTGGGACCATATTTCTGATCTCATAGATGTGCGACAATTAAGTGATACCCAAAGGAAATGAACTTAGCACAGGGCTTGGTCCATCAAGGTACTCAATGAAGAGAAGCTAATTGGATAGCTCCATCGCTCCTGCCTGGCACAATATTTTGAAATATTTTTTCTGTGTATGCCAGACCTCTCATAACATCTCTATATTTGATTTTAGCAAACCTATACACCTTTATTGGACTTTCTCATATCAACATTAAAATGAGCCAGATCAAAACCAGCTCCATGGCACATCAGCACTGAGATTCCTCCAGACCGATCTTCACTCCTTGGGTTGGAAGTAATGAATTTGGCCCTATATTTTTAAGTGTTATGACAATATGCTGGCTAATGTAGAAGTTGTCAGCGGAGCATGGGATGAAAGTAAATACAGCAGCAGCTGTGAAAAATAGAATGGCTGTTCTTTAAAAATTAGACAGAATTGTCATATGACCCCATAATCCCACTTCTGGTTATATACCTAAAAGAATTGAAAGCAGAAAGTCAAATAGATATTTGTACACCCATGTTCATAGCGACATTATTCATAATAGCCAAAAGATGGGAGCAGCCCAATAGTCTGCTAGCAGATGAATGGATAAAGATAATGTAATATGTATATATTAATATATATAAATTAGATACACACACACATACACATACAATGGACTATTATTCAGCCTTAAAAAGAAATGAAGTTCTGACTCATGCTACAATCTGGATGAACCTTGAAAACATTATGCTCAGTGACATAAGCTAGGCACAGAAGGGCAAATATTGCATGATTCCACTTTCATGAGATATGCAGAGTAGTCAAAAGGATGGATTGCGATGATGGCTGCACAACAATGTAATTATACTTCATGCCACAGAACTGTACACCAGAAAATGGTTAAAATGGTATGCATATGTATGTTTGTGTGTTATGTATATTTTACCACAATTAACAAAAGAGTAGAGCAGTAGGCTGTTCAATGGTGAAGAAGGCCTGGCCCTGGATCAATGCACAGCTGAGCTGGGATGAGCTGGAGAGCAGGTTGGCCTTGTCAGGCCAGGAGGAGACTGGAGAGGAGGCTCAGTATGTCCTGGTGAGCCTTGAAGTTCAGGCTGAGGGATTGGGATTTGAGATTCTCGCTGAGTCACCTCCTGGAGTAAAGCCTTTGTCTCCTGGTTAAAAAGAACAACTTCCTGAGGGTGAGGTAACCCAGGAACTCTATAGCTAGCATATTAAGTTAATGTGAGTGGGTTTGCTTGTCATCCTTTAAGACTGGGTTTGTGGTCAGAGTGGGGACTGATGGCATAGCACACTGGATGGGTAAGTCTTGAGAAGAAAGGTTGGAAAGATTCCTCATTTTCCTAGGATTCTCAGAGCTTGTATAGTGATTTCTCCATTCACTGCTGGTGTGTCCTTACTGTTCTGTGCCTCATTTTCCTCATCTGTAAACTGGGAAAATAGTAACCTCGTGTAACACTGATAAAGGAAAAAAGGTACACGCTAGGCATTTGCCACTTTTGTCTCCTTCTCCCTGCCAAGGAGGAAAGCTGGCCCTTTGGGTTGGGATGCTGTTTCAGGTAAAGTGGGCAGGACAAAGCCCAGAGTGGGTCAAATTTCTTTAAATAAGAAAGGATGAAGGGGGAGGGAGGAGGAAGAGGCCAGCAGTGTGGGAGGAGAGAGGCAGAGCAGCTGGGCGGAGACATGGGACTTGGGTAGATAAGAAGTCCCTCGGTATTATTGCCATATATTCTCCTTTGTGCTTCCTCGGAAGGTTTTCAGAAAGGGCCTACTGTGCTACTTTCCAAGTCGTGTTAGAATCCTGACCTTCTTTTGAATGCCATCATAGGCCTTGAGGTGACTCAATATATCTGCGTCGCATTTGCAAAACGTCTGACACATTGTAGGGGCTGAATAAATGCTCTTAGTGATTATTCTGGAAGAAGATAGACCTGAGAGATGGAGAGACGAGGGCTGAGTATCTTCAAAAAGCAGACAACACTTTCCCGAGATACCAGGTCACTGCGCTGGTTAAAGAAGTGTTGATCCCCTAACCCCTCCCTCTCTCTAGAGCTGCACTGTTCAATATGGAAGCCACTAGCCACATACAGTATGTAAATTTAAGTTAAAACTTTTTAAAAATTAAAAATTTAGTTCCTAAGTCGTACTTAGCCGTATGTCAGTTCAACAGCCACGTGTGGCCAGTGACTACCGCATTGGACAACAAAGATATAAAGCATTTCTATCAGCAGAGACACTTCTATTGCTCTAGAAATTAAGGAAAAGGTATAAGGAGGTCGAGTTTGTTTGTTTATACCCCAACTTGTTCCTAAAAGGATCTGAGGCAGCTAAGGACAGCCCGATGCCATCAGACCGGTGCCCTCTGGCTGGAGATGGAAAGGTTGGTGTGTGGGCTGAACTATCATGAGTGCAGGAGCAGGCAGAAGTGAGGCCCAAGTGGGCTGACTCTGAGGCCCAGATAGGAAGTGGGAGGGAAAGCGGAGGTGGGGATGCTGTGGGAGTGAGGGTTAAAGGCCAAGGCTGTGAGCAGTCAGATGTTGAGCAATGAGAGCTCCGGGAAAGAGGCTCTCTGCTCCTCTTAGCAATATATGGTTATCTGACCTGTTTAATCAAGGAGTCTCCTGTGTCCTTTCTGTTCTCAGATACAAATTCCAAATTCCAGCTAATCAAATGCAATTAAATGATATTGTCATCTGGATGCAAGTTCTGATTTGCATCGCCATGGACAGGATGCCAGGCCTGGATCTGTGCTCACTGCCCAGCTGGTATGTTTTGAGTAGCCGGGCCAGAGGTGGCAGGGCCAGGCAAAATCCTTCCGGTGGGTGATGTGAGGGGAAAGGCTCTCGCTGAAGTGAGCCAGGCCCGAGTGCTCTCTTGCCATACTCTCAAAGCAATGAATGATACTCTCTAGGGATGGGTTCTTTTTGAGAGCAAGTCAGAGTTTAAAAAATGTTCACTAAATTTGACTTTTATGTTAAACTTGTTTTTTGGAATTAAAGACAAGCCAAACAAATATTAAGATGATTTAAATTTAAACTTTATTAGGAAGTTCAAAGACATCACAGAGCAAGATGGGGTGCCAAGAGGAGCTGCTTCTTACTGCTTAATTTGAGATAATACATAAATTTTAATTTTATTTTTACTTCACGGTATAACAGATTTTCAGCAAAGTGCACTAATCTTTAATGTATGGCTTGGTGAATTCTTCCATCTGTAAGTACCCACGTAACCTCCATCCAGATCGGGATACAGACATTTCCAGTGCCTTAGAAGTTTCCCTCATGCTCCCTTCTGGTCAAGTCCCCTCCGCAGAGGTAACGGCTACTCTGATTTCTACCACTGTCAGTTAGTTTTGCCTTTTCTTGGACTGCATATAAATGAGACCATACTGTATGTATGCTCTATGTTCAGTTCCTTTTACTCATAAGCCCATGAACTTTTTTAGGAAAAATTTTATAAATATGGATCCACAATCTTTTACCTAAAACCATTGGGGCCAGATAGGTTTCAGAATTCAGAGTTTTTCGTACTTTAGAAAAGTGCCCTGATGAGTTCACTTGCACTGTATGTTATAAACTGCCCCCGGAAGGGTCTGGGGCAGCACCTAGGAAACACAAACATTTCTGAGTAAAGTCTATGAATATTCACATGCTAAGTGGTGTAAATAGAGGCTGCAAATAGCATCACTGTCAGTTCAGGGCAGTTTTGCTGCCAAATGAGGTTACATCAGGTCAGGCTTTGCAGTCAAATGCCTTATGATAAAAGTGGTTTTATCATGCAGCTTTCAGAGGTTTGGGGGTTTTGAAACTGAGAATAAGGAATAGTGGACCCGTTAGTTCCCTACAAGCCGTCACTCTGTGGGAGGAAAAGTTACTGGGTAGCATGAGGTTCCAGTGCTGATAGAAGGTTACAGAAAGCAGCTGACTTCACCAAAGCATGTGCTGGGCTGGGTCTGCCAGGAGCTGGCTCTCTTGGCCAGCGTTATTGGAGGGTCCATCCACAAATTTCTGACGGTGAAGGCGCATCTTTGCATTGTACATGTGTATTTGGGCATTTTTCTGGATCCCTATCTTCGCTTAGCTTTTCAAAAGAAATCTGCTACCGAGGTAAGGCTAAGAGCCCAGTTAGAAGGTGCCCTTGAGGATTAAAGCCGTGCTTAATTAGAACCCCTCAGCAGTGGCCCTGGGTGTCTAAGGGACACGGGATTCTGCTAACAGACTCTCAGAGACTGTCTGGGGAGGAGGCAAGAAAGAATGAGCACACAGGTTTCTGTGGGAAGAAAGAGGGGCAGGAGGAGAAGTTAGGGTTCAAATTAGGATGAGCGTGAGGGGAGCCAAGAAGACAATA
>NW_011888799.1:794502-801738 GCF_000151845.1 Pteropus vampyrus | reverse complement strand
AAAGACAAGCCAAACAAATATTAAGATGATTTAAATTTAAACTTTATTAGGAAGTTCAAAGACATCACAGAGCAAGATGGGGTGCCAAGAGGAGCTGCTTCTTACTGCTTAATTTGAGATAATACATAAATTTTAATTTTATTTTTACTTCACGGTATAACAGATTTTCAGCAAAGTGCACTAATCTTTAATGTATGGCTTGGTGAATTCTTCCATCTGTAAGTACCCACGTAACCTCCATCCAGATCGGGATACAGACATTTCCAGTGCCTTAGAAGTTTCCCTCATGCTCCCTTCTGGTCAAGTCCCCTCCGCAGAGGTAACGGCTACTCTGATTTCTACCACTGTCAGTTAGTTTTGCCTTTTCTTGGACTGCATATAAATGAGACCATACTGTATGTATGCTCTATGTTCAGTTCCTTTTACTCATAAGCCCATGAACTTTTTTAGGAAAAATTTTATAAATATGGATCCACAATCTTTTACCTAAAACCATTGGGGCCAGATAGGTTTCAGAATTCAGAGTTTTTCGTACTTTAGAAAAGTGCCCTGATGAGTTCACTTGCACTGTATGTTATAAACTGCCCCCGGAAGGGTCTGGGGCAGCACCTAGGAAACACAAACATTTCTGAGTAAAGTCTATGAATATTCACATGCTAAGTGGTGTAAATAGAGGCTGCAAATAGCATCACTGTCAGTTCAGGGCAGTTTTGCTGCCAAATGAGGTTACATCAGGTCAGGCTTTGCAGTCAAATGCCTTATGATAAAAGTGGTTTTATCATGCAGCTTTCAGAGGTTTGGGGGTTTTGAAACTGAGAATAAGGAATAGTGGACCCGTTAGTTCCCTACAAGCCGTCACTCTGTGGGAGGAAAAGTTACTGGGTAGCATGAGGTTCCAGTGCTGATAGAAGGTTACAGAAAGCAGCTGACTTCACCAAAGCATGTGCTGGGCTGGGTCTGCCAGGAGCTGGCTCTCTTGGCCAGCGTTATTGGAGGGTCCATCCACAAATTTCTGACGGTGAAGGCGCATCTTTGCATTGTACATGTGTATTTGGGCATTTTTCTGGATCCCTATCTTCGCTTAGCTTTTCAAAAGAAATCTGCTACCGAGGTAAGGCTAAGAGCCCAGTTAGAAGGTGCCCTTGAGGATTAAAGCCGTGCTTAATTAGAACCCCTCAGCAGTGGCCCTGGGTGTCTAAGGGACACGGGATTCTGCTAACAGACTCTCAGAGACTGTCTGGGGAGGAGGCAAGAAAGAATGAGCACACAGGTTTCTGTGGGAAGAAAGAGGGGCAGGAGGAGAAGTTAGGGTTCAAATTAGGATGAGCGTGAGGGGAGCCAAGAAGACAATATACACAGTCCCCGCAGTATGGGGCTGAGCCCAGGAGTGATTCTCCTGGGTGCAGGTATGTGTTCAGTTTAGCAGCCTGAGTGGAGCACATACTTTGTGGCTGGCACTGGGGATACAAAGATGAAGAAAACCTACTCCCCACCCATGGGGCCTGTGGGGGCCACATTGCTTCTCTCCTTTCATTTCCCTCCTCTTCCTCCCACCACCAAAACACACACATGCACATACACACACACATACATACACTAGGAGTGTCCTCACAGTGCAGCCTCAGGATCCAGACCTTTTGGACTTTTTCTCCCACTCCCATCGAACACCCAAGTCCTATGTCACAAGTCCATAAAGCCCACGTAAAGGAAGGAAGGCAGTCAGCTACCAAGGTGGTGTGTCAACCAGAGGTGTGGACTGGGGTCGCTGGGCTCTAGTTCCTCTCCATCATTTAGTAGTGCGACCTTGAACAAGTCTTCTGCTCTGAGTCTCAGTTTCCTCATCTGTGGAAGGAACTTATTAAATCTACTACTCCCTACCTCACAGGCTGCTGTGGAGGATCAAAAGAAATAACATGGCGGAAGACATAAATGGTCAGGCCTGCACAGGCCTGGACCATGCTTCTGATCAGCTTATCGTCTTACAGTCAAACAGGGAGCCTTCCCCCGGCACCTGACAGCAGCACATCAGGAGTCGTAAGGCCTCAGTCCACCTGTTAGGCCCCCAGAGGGGATATGAGGCTGTATGGCTTCATGGGTGACACAGAAAGGTGTTCTCTGCACCTCAAATGTGGTTTTACGCTCTGCTTGCAACAGCTCTTTGGAAAATAATAGTTGTTCACAGATGTTTATTACAGTGTTATTTATAGTAGTCCAAGAACAGTTATTTTTCACCGCAACCTCGACCCCATGAGTACCAGTGCTCAAGAAATGCGTAAGTTAAAGTCTTGCAGAGCACACCCTTCCTGCTCTCTAATGCCCCCTTTTGTGGTAGTGGAGCGAACCCCTTTACCACTCATAAAGGGGTTGGATAAGGAGTTGGGGAGAGAGCCACAGGGACCCCAGAATCTGAGAGTTAAAAGCGGTCTTTCACATGGGCAATGGTCCTATAGCTTGGCATGTCTCTGTACAACGAAGAGGGAAGTACGAGGAGGGTCACCACAGAGTTATTTGTATCAGTGGTACTTTGAAAGCATTGAGGGATGCTGAAATAAACTGGGGCTGGGGGGGTGGGGGGAGGAGGCGAGGATACATGCAGTTGGCTTCCATGCAGCCAGATGAAGAATGTTGTAGAACAGCCTTTCCTGCATGATGCTCTGCAGACCCAAGCCTCGAGAGGATCCCTCCAGGGATTTCATAGTGAAATATGTTTAGGAAACGCCAGTCTCCTCTGGATGATTCAGAATGCACATTACTAAATTAAAGACTCAGAGAAGTCCTCCAGGAAAGAAGCCCATTTAAACTGGCGTAAGCCAGGGTGTACCAAACAGGTGAGGAAGGACTCCCCTATTAATAGCAAAATAGCCCTGGCTTCCGTGGGACCAGTTTGGGAAACACTGGTATAGCAGACTCACGGGGAAAGAGTTGTATATATACAAACACGGATATGTATATGTTTGTATTTGAAAAAGTTCTGGCAGGAGGCATCTCAGAACTTTAATGGTGGTTGGGTGGTGGGAATACAGATAATTTCTATTTTCATCATAATTTGTTTTCGTCTTTTAGCTGACCTGGGTTTTCTAAACTGCCTTTCGTTACTGTGTATAACGTTTATAATTAGTAAAAAAAAAAATTGCTAAGAAAAGGATTGAGGGACAGCTGAAGGCGTGTCCACCGCGCTGCTGCACCTAGAAAAGCTGGGCCTCCAGCCTGAGGAGAGGCCAGGCCCTTATTTAGGCAGAGATATCCCGAGCTCGCATTCCAGTGGGAATCCATCCCAGCGCATTCCTCCTCCAGCACCGCCGCGTCCAGCTGCACCCTCCCAGGGCCTCCCTCTCCTTTGGTAGCCGCAGCCGCTGCCGTGGGCCCTGGGCCCGGCAGACATCTGGACCTCATTAGGGGCCGCCAGCTCCAAAGCCGGCACATCTGGCCGCCGCGAGGCGGAGTGCGCGGCAGGGCAGCAAAGGGGAAGGGGCACGTCAGGACAGGGCCGCCAGGCGCGCTCTGCGCCGAGGCATCTGGAAGTGGGAAGGTGGTGGGTGGCTGGCCGCAGACAGTGCACTGCCGACAGGGCTGGCCCGCAGAGTAGCGCCCTCGCTGGCAGAGGATCCCGAGGCCCCAGAGGCCTCCCAGGCTGAGATGCGTAGGCCTGGAGAAGAGGCAGGGTTTCTGGGCTCCACCACGGTGCTCTTGCCCGCAGGGAATCCTGGGGCTGGGTCCTGGAGGCCTGCCAGCCTGGAGAACAAAGGACGGCTTCAGGGTGTGCGGCAAAGAAAGAATGGACAGGGATGAAGAGTGCCTAGGCTTGTGGTGGCCCAGCCTTGGGGCCGCAAGTCAGAAGGTAGGGTCTTTTACATCAGGACGGAGAATACTCCTGTTTGAAATGAGAAAGGAGGCGGGTGCAAGGAGGGCTTTGGAAACAATGCTTCTGCCAGCTTTTTCCTTACACCAGACACGCCCCTCCCCCCTCCCCCTGTGGTGCCATTATTTGTCCCCTTTGAGGGCCAGTTCCTCTAAGGCTTTAGCAGCCCTGCCTGTTCTTTCCTTGAGACAGCAGCAGACGCTCCTGAGATCTATTCCAAAGTCAGGCGGAGATAAAAGAAAATAACCAGTCAATAAAATGTACGGCCTATCCCGCTCAGCCCTCGCCCCTCCCCTTTTTCCTGCTGCCTTAGACATTGCCTGGCTCCCACTTGGGTGGTCCCCTGTTATCACAGGAACCCCCATATTCCCTGCCTCTGCTCTCCACCTCCCTGTATCCTCAGCAAGTGACTTACCAATGGGTTCACACACCCACACTAATGCCCTTGGAAGAATTCTCAGAAAGATTTAGTGCGGGCCAGTTAAAGTAGAATCCAAGGAGAATGGCAGAAAGCTCAAGGGCTTGGAACCCAACAGATGGTCCAAAACCCCTCTGCTTAACCCCTCTGAACACTAGTTTCCTCCTGTATGAGGATACTACCTCTTAGAGAACTGTTTTAAGCTCTGTGATAGAAATATACAGTAATAGTATTCTGTTTTTTTTCTATAGATATATTGTGTTTTTACATTTTTTTGGGGGGGGGATTTTACACTTTTCATTTTGGAATTGTCAGACTTGCAACAGCGGGAACAAAAGAATAAGAGCCCGGCCTAGAGACCACCCAAAGAACACCCCAATGGTAGTAGAATTTTGGGTAAGCACATGTACAGTAGGCAAGTTTATATAGCAGCCAAGTGTCAATCAAAATGACCTCACGTGCCAATCACCTAGGTACGCCTTTGTAACCACCTATCATGGCCCTAAACAAACCGTAGACCTCTCCCTCCCCTGGGGTTACAGCTCTCTATCTTCCCTGGCTGTAACCCATGCCTCCCGCCCAGGGGTACATATCCTCATTTCCACGTGGTTAGCCTGTTTTAAGCTTGACCCGTCTTCTACCTCATAACATGCTTCTTAATAAACGAATCTTTCTCATATTCACTGAGTTGAAATTCATTTCCTCATCTGCGATAAGGGTCTAGAGGTGGGTGTTATTGGAACTCCAATCGCCGCAACGGTAACAGAATCATTTTAGTTTTAGAAAAGTTGCAAAGATTGTACAGAGAGTTCCAGTAATCCCTTCACCCAGCTTCTCCTAATGTTAACATCTTACATAACCGAGGTACATTTGCCAAAACTAAGAGATTAGCATTGGCACAATACTATCAACTATAGACTTTATTTAGATTTTTTCCAGTTTTCCCAAAACGTATGTAATTAAAATTTTTTACTAGCTGCATTTTAGAAAAAAGTAAAAAGACAAGTAAAATTAATTTTTAATAATGTATTTTATTTAACCCAATACATTAAAAATATTGTCATGTCAACATTAATCAATATAAAACACATTGTGAATGAGACATTTTACATATTTTTATACTAAGCCTTTGAAATAAGTGTGGATTTTACACCCATAGCACATCTTAATTCAGACACTATATTTTTATTGGAAATTCTTGATTCGTAGTTAGACTTCCACAACATCTACAGTTGAAACAGTAGATTCACATATCCAAGTTGTTTTAAACATACTTAAAAGTTTTCTGATAACTGAACTGAGTATAAATTTAAAATTTTTTAATTAAATTAAATTAAAAATTCAGAACTTATTTTTCGATTCACAGTGGGAACACTTTTCAAGTGCCTAATAGCTGCGTATGGCTAGTGGCTGCGCTATTGGAAAGCTCAGATATAAAAGATTAAAAGAAGTAATGTATGAAGAACAGTGCCTAGCGCACAGTAGGTATTCAGTAAATGATGCCTATTGTTATTATTAAACTCTAGATGTGCTGCCGGTAAAATCAATTTCTAATCACGTTATCAAGACTTTTCCACCCATCGACTGTCAGGTGTAATGAAAGAAAGCAGAGAAAGGTATTGGTCCGAGAAGAGAAAACAAGGGGGAGGGACCAGAGGAAGGGACCCCCCTCCCCTTAGCCCCTCCACGTGCTGGGGTCCCACTACACCAGCCCCTTCTCCATCTGTTGTATTCAGTGCTCTTTATAGTCTTCAGAGCAGGCACTGTTATCTCTGTGCACAGGTGAGGAAACTGAGACTCAGAGTTGAAGCAAGAGAGGGACAGGAGGAGCCTTGAGTTCCTGCCCAGCCACTCGTCTCATTCCAAGGTCTGAGTGTTCTTTTCCTTCTCTGGGCCTTAGTTTCTCTATATGGGTTAAGTAAATGAGATGGAAGTTGGTTTGGGTTACTGGGTCCATCTAGGACAATTCAGAATTATTCAAATAGGGGATATTTGTCTGGCCATCACTTCTCAAAATTCACCCAATTCTGATTTGTAAATAAGTAAATAGATAAGAAAGTGAAAGAGAACTTATTTTTCAATTCACAGTGGGGGCAGGGGGGGCCCTGCCATGTAGTTGGCAATATTTGAGTCAACACGTTGAGACACCCTCTCCCAGTCTCGAGGTGCCTAGGAAACCTAATTAATTATGGAATTATGGGGCGCCACTTGTGCTAATATAGAATCAGGGCTGAGGGAGTTAGGTGTCTCAGGGGATATTTATAATGAGCTGTGGCAGTCTGGTGAGTCACTGCTCTGCTCTCCAAGAGGACACACCTGCCTTCCAGGAGGGGAGGCTGACATTCTCTGGTCAGGCCCCCTTTCCTTGCTGGGGACGTACACACTGTGGGGGACCCTTCCCCCTCCCCTGGGCTCCCTAGGGACACTGGTCAGTACAATCTATTCCCCTCCCCCATTGTAGCAGCATTTCCTAATAGCCTCCCACTTCCCAGACTGAGGCTGTGCTGTCCATCAATGATGCTACAGACTGGCTGTTGACTGGGAACATCTCATTCCAGAGGGATTTCTTCTGGGAAAGTTTACTACAGTCGAGCCCAGACTGCAGCTGGGCTCTTGAGCAGCCTCCATCCAGGGCCAGTGCTTCCGGGAGGCAGAGAGGCAAAGGCAGAGCAGAGTGGGGAACAAACATTCATTGAGCCCCTTCTCCGTGCCAAGGCCTGACCAGGTCAGTTGGCATCCCTTAGCTCACTAAAGTGCCACGATAAGCTGTGTGATGGGTCGAATCACCCACACTTTACAGACAGGGAAACTGAGACTCGGGGAAAAGCAGCTAGGAAGTAGCACATGGCTAGAGAGTGCTAGAGCCAGGGTTCCCACCCAGGCCTGTCTAACTCCAAAGCTCTTGTTTTTATAAGATTATCTTAAGCTATCAGACTAGTGGTATAAAAAACTTTCATTT
>NW_011888799.1:788931-793642 GCF_000151845.1 Pteropus vampyrus | reverse complement strand
GGGAGTGGGGGTGAATCTGCTCCTCCTTCAAGGCTGGGAAATTCTAGTGGGTCCAAGCTGTAACTCTAGGCATTCATTTGTTCGCAAGCCTGACCAATCTGTCACTCTGTCTTTGATTAGGTCACACTTTTGCTCAGGCCCTAACCTTGGTGAATTCCTACTGTCTGTGTGTCAGGGTCTCTCCTGTCTCTAAGGCCTCTGATGGCTTACTTCCTGCCATCTCCCTCCACCTGTGGACTCATCCCTGAAGGCAATCACTCAGCCCTTCCCCGTCACCTCCCATCCAAACCTGGTAAGGTCTCCCCGTTGTCCATCCAGGGATGCCTCTCCCCTTTTGTCATCCAGGTCCACATTTCCTTGTTTGTCATTCTGAACTCCAAACACTCTAAAAACTAGACTTTAAAAAATAAGTTTGCTATAAACTGATTAGGTGACAAGTCTGGTCTGCCCTCATGTAAGATTATTTAAAGTCTTTATTATGTCTCTTACATTTTACCATAGAAACTTTGCTGGGTTTAACTAAGGGTGCTGTCCCAGAACCTGCTGGGGTGTTCTGTAGGGCCAGCACATGCATCATGTGACTTTTCTGAAATCCGGAAAGCTCTGAAAACCCAGGCCTCTGGCCCCAGGGCTTCAGGCGAAGGGCTGTGAACTTGCAGTAATGACAGCCTGTGGCCCTCCCTCTGCAGGCTCTTTATGTCCTTATTGCTCATCCTAGTCACAACTCTGGAAGGCATTCACTCCTCCAGTCCACAAAGGAGGATGCTGAGGCCCAAGGTTATATATTTGGGAAAGTGGCCGAAGCAAGTCCTTCTACGTGCCCAGCCTCACACGTGTTTTCCTCTGTACCAAGTTCCTCTCCTTTCCTCAGGAGCTAGCCCCCTGCCTCCCCATCTCCTAACCTTCTGATGCTCCTGGGATGTCTGTATACAACTTGCCTCATTTTGCTCATTTAGCAGTATTCATTGAGGGCTTCTCACACTCTAATATGCACAAAAAATCTTAAGATGCTGCTTCTGATTTAATAGGTCTGGGGGTGGTATTCTGCATTCCCAACAAACTCCAGTTGCTATTGAACCCCATTTTGGGAGCAAGGGGCTAGGGAACAGGTGGGGATACGGATTTAAAAGACTTAATCCCTGCTGTCATCACTCTCATGTACAATAGCTCCCTATATACCTGATCCGAAAGTAGCTGTGATTATTATCTTCATTTGACAGATCAGGAGACAAGCAGAGAGGTTAAGTAACTTGCCCAAGATCACACAGCTCAGAGAGACAGAGCCAGGATTTGAACCCAGCGAACCTGGCTCCAGAGTTCATGCTGTTAACTACTACACAACACACAAGTTGGAGACATGGAACCTGTCAGTGCAGTGTGACAAGGCAATCATTGCGGGCAGGGCTGGCAATAACAGAGCACTGAGGGGAGGACCGGGCTCCTTTTTAGGATAAATTTTCAGGATAACTGAAACTCTCCCCTTTAAACAGCCATATCCATTTTCTTTAGAAGTTCTTCCTAAAGTGAATTGCACATCTTCCTGCTGTACATAATTTAACCTTTTCTTGATAACTCAGGCCATTCTTATGATTACTGATGTTTGTAACCACAGCAGGCCTTGAATAATGTCATTCTGTTCAGCATTGTTTTGTTATAACGTTGATGAGGTGCTGTAGGAACTTATTTATATCAATTAGCCTATGGTAAAATTAGTTTCGTTATATATCCTTTCGCTTAAAGTTCCAGAGCCTATCAATGACGTTGAGAACTTACTATGATCTGTAATATTAGTTCTCAAACCACCGGCTTTCCGTTTCTCATAGCTATTTCTTTCCCTTTTTTCAATTTATTTTTTTTATGGTGACACTCATAATTATTTCTATGCATGCTTCCAATACACTGGGGCTGAGAAACCAAGTGACCAACCTCCTTAGAATTCTGTGTAAAGTAAGGGTGTATAGGTGCAGAGTGAGGATAGAGCAGTTTCTTTAAGACAAATATGCTTCAGCTTTTGTCCATGGAATTTATGGGATTCAGTGTGGTTGCTCATTTATATGTTTTTGCTTATTTCCATGGCCGTGTTCTTTGAGAGTTAAGGGCGCTGGATGGGTACCCTTTATATCTGATTTACAAATTGGAATGTGATTGGACTCCCAGGGGAATTTTTAAAAACTGCCTAGAGTTCTATTCCGTACTCTGAGGTGGAATGTCGGCCTCTGCATTTTGAAAAACTGCATTCGGAATCAGCACTTACCCAGCACCTACTGTATGCTCACAGTGCTGAGCCCCATGGACAAAAATCCCTGCAAGCCCTGTCCTCATGTACTACAATGTCCAGTTGAATAGGCACGTTGAGACACATCAAGCCAACTAAGGCTAGCTCACCTTCGAACAGAGAGGGCTAGTGACAGTGCTACCGCAGCACAGTGAGGATACCTGTAGGGAGGGAAGGGGAAGCCACTTGGTGTGGTGAGAACAGCCTGGGGTCAGCAAACCTGGCTCTGAGTTTCTGCTCCCAGACCTGCCAGGGGACTCTTATCCTCTCTGAACATCGGTTTCCCCATCGATAAAATGGCGATAAGCCTCTTTCCCTCCGGGGGTTGTGATGAGAGAATGCCTGGGAAAGCACCATGTAAACTGCAAAGTGCCGTCCACACATGTGTGGTGAGACTCCCACAGGTTGCAGGGAACATCAACCTGCTCTGGCTACTTGCAGCAATGAGGCTTTATTTTAAGGCTGTGCAAGGAAGGTAGGAAGGTAGGAAGGCTGGCAGGCGTCTCATCAGACAGAGAACAGCCCTCCAAGACAACTGGATCCTCGTTCTGGAGTCCGTGGTTGCTCACACCAAACCCCATTATGGACTCTCTCCGCCTGATGCCTTCTGCCGCCTCCCAGCTCCCGCTCACTACCTTCTCCTCATATAATCCTCACCTTCTGCCCACTTAATGTCCTCTGGTTTTCAAGCATCCAGATGAGAAAGAGCTGGCTTGGTGAGCCACTGCCTAATACAGAAGGTCCCCACGGAGCAGAGTTTTAAGGCTGAGCTGTCCCTCCTACATGCTCCTCCTGTGCGTCAGGCCAAACCTTGGCCCAGGACAGAACTTTACAGTTTACGTGGTGCTTTCCCAGGCATTCTCTCATCACAACCCCAGGAGGGAAAGTTGTGACCAGGTGTGGGCTCCTATGCCCTGAAGTGCAAAGTGCACCTATGGGCGCTATGGGTGCGGCTTGCCCTCAGAGAGAGCAGTGCAGACTGTCCATTGCAGAATAGGAGCTATTTTTATAGAGGGAGGACAGCATTTAGGCAGCTACTCTGGCCAACAAAACAGCACCTGCCTGTCATGTCTCACGTGCCACTCAGTAAGGGCCAGCCACAGGCCACACTGCAATCTGGGAAGGTTGTGGCGTTCCCACTCTCCACGTTCTGCAGGTTTCTCTGGTGGATGAACTCTCTTCTCAGTGACCCCTGCCCCTGGGCACCGGCGTCTCTGTGTGTGCTCCCCAATCCTGTGATTAAGATCTGCACACAGCATTTCTACATGAGGATGTTCATTGTAGCATTAGATATAGTAGAGAGAGTTAGAATCATGCCCAGTAGTGGGATAACTAGTTACCAGTATTTGGTATTTTATATGACAGTGTGCATGTATGCATTAAGAGTTATGTGATCGAAGACTATTTAATGACATGGTATAATAGTAAAGGAAAGTGCCAATTTGGCATTGTTTGTATGTGTGCAAATATGTTGGTGTACATTCATCTATACATAATATCATTCACATAAGGAAAAGACTAGACGACTTTTAACTATGTAAAAATGTGAGTAGTGGTTATCTTTGGATGATTTTTTACAGGCAAATTTTGTCTTGTTTTCTTATTTATACTTTTCTCTTTTTCTACATTTTCTACAACAAATGTGTTACTTTTACAATCAAGAGAAAAGCCCATACATATCATTAAAAAAACACAAGCAACCAAACCCTGTCCTCTGAAAAGAAACTTATAACTCATTTCTCTTCCACACACTTGAAGGATTCACAGGTCTCATGAGAGGGAGTTGTATTTTCAGGGAAAATGAAGTTTTGTGTTAAAGGTATGATGTTCTAATGGTGGAATGTAGAGTATCAGTGACCTCATAGCGGTATGGACTGCAAAGCCTCCATACCGCTGATGAAATCAAACCCCAGAGGCCTCCTTCTCTGGTCTTCTTCACGGGGATGTTGCGAAGGTGGGCAAAGGTGGAGGTGGTAGAAATGTCCAGAGTGGACAGAGCCGGGACACTTTCCAGACAGAACACCTTGTCACCAACATATTTAAAGGATTAGAGTGAACTGGGCATTTATATGGTCAATTAAAATAGTGACCAGGTTTTTGTTTCCCTTTTTGGGAAGATCGTTGAACTTTTCCCTCCAAAGGAAAGAGAAGGAGAGAGAAGGAGCCATAACAAATGCTATCGAACTGTCACCATTGATGACCTCTAGATGTACGGGGGAGGGAAGAGGTAGGAGGAGGAGGATGAGGGCATCTGCTTTTTAACTTTGTCTTTTATGCAGTTAAAAAAGGAAGAGCATCATGGATAATTTTTATTTTGCGGGCATGTGGGTTTTTGGTAGTCTTCAATTTTTTTATTGTGAACACAAGATACCTTTGTAATTAGGAGAAAAATGTCATAATGAAAGGACCAAACATGCGGTTGGCCACTGAGTGACC
>NW_011888799.1:766443-788881 GCF_000151845.1 Pteropus vampyrus | reverse complement strand
GTGTACATTCATCTATACATAATATCATTCACATAAGGAAAAGACTAGACGACTTTTAACTATGTAAAAATGTGAGTAGTGGTTATCTTTGGATGATTTTTTACAGGCAAATTTTGTCTTGTTTTCTTATTTATACTTTTCTCTTTTTCTACATTTTCTACAACAAATGTGTTACTTTTACAATCAAGAGAAAAGCCCATACATATCATTAAAAAAACACAAGCAACCAAACCCTGTCCTCTGAAAAGAAACTTATAACTCATTTCTCTTCCACACACTTGAAGGATTCACAGGTCTCATGAGAGGGAGTTGTATTTTCAGGGAAAATGAAGTTTTGTGTTAAAGGTATGATGTTCTAATGGTGGAATGTAGAGTATCAGTGACCTCATAGCGGTATGGACTGCAAAGCCTCCATACCGCTGATGAAATCAAACCCCAGAGGCCTCCTTCTCTGGTCTTCTTCACGGGGATGTTGCGAAGGTGGGCAAAGGTGGAGGTGGTAGAAATGTCCAGAGTGGACAGAGCCGGGACACTTTCCAGACAGAACACCTTGTCACCAACATATTTAAAGGATTAGAGTGAACTGGGCATTTATATGGTCAATTAAAATAGTGACCAGGTTTTTGTTTCCCTTTTTGGGAAGATCATTGAACTTTTCCCTCCAAAGGAAAGAGAAGGAGAGAGAAGGAGCCATAACAAATGCTATCGAACTGTCACCATTGACGACCTCTAGATGTACGGGGGAGGGAAGAGGTAGGAGGAGGAGGATGAGGGCATCTGCTTTTTAACTTTGTCTTTTATGCAGTTAAAAAAGGAAGAGCATCATGGATAATTTTTATTTTGCGGGCATGTGGGTTTTTGGTAGTCTTCAATTTTTTTATTGTGAACACAAGATACCTTTGTAATTAGGAGAAAAATGTCATAATGAAAGGACCAAACATGCGGTTGGCCACTGAGTGACCGTCCTGCTGTCCCCACCTGCAGGCTGCCGACCACCCTCACTCTGGGGCCAGAATCCTTAGGCTAGAAGCTGCCCACATTCTGCAGGGGGTGGGAAACTGGTCAGAGAGCAAGCAGCCTTAGTCCTCTGCTCTGCCCCTCCAGACCCTCTGGGAAAGTCTCTGACCCCTGGGCATCAGACCCTGTTGACTCATTTCTTTCTTTCTTTTTTTTATTAAGTTTATTGGGATAACATTAGTTAATACAATTATATAATTTTCAAGTCTACATTATAATTTGACATCTATATAGTCTATTGTGTGTTTACCACCCAAAGTCCAGTTTCCTTCAGCTACGTTGGCTCATTTCTAAGTCACAGTCTTAGCTATCTCCCCAAGCTTGACCCCATCCATCTGTGCCTCCCTGCCTTCTGCCAGCTGCCAGGCCTCCATGCTTAGCTGGACTCTGGTCTGGCCCCTTCTGACCAGCTCTTTCCTGGGGCTGGAACTGCCCAATGAGCATTTCACTCATGGCCACGTGGTAGTTGGCTGCGTATTCAAGGCTGCAATTGAAATCTCAAGAGAGGTGCCTCCAGCCTTCACATGGACTGTCCAGAGTTCACTTGGCCTTGGAGATCAAGGCTCACACTCTGACTCAGCAAGTGAGCATAGCACAAGATCAACAGAGAACCCTGAGTGAGAGAGGGTTCCTGGCCCTAACTTTACGAGGCCACCTGCCAAAGTATGACAGACTTCGGGATCCTAAGACACCTGCCAAGTTATGCCTCCTATAATTGTAATCTCAGCTGCAAGACCCTGAATCCGGCCCTCTGAGCTGAGCTTCTCCCAGAATGGAGATGATAATGATCTCTTTTATCCAGGGATTCCATCAGGAGCAAATAGGTTAATGTATGTGAAAATACTTTCTGAGCAGAAAGTGTTTAAATGGTATATTTTGTGAAAACCTATTCTGGCACTTTGAGAAGTTAAAAAAAAAAAACAACTAGTTCTCAAGTGTTTGTTACCCGCTAACTATGCGTGCTCAATTCCCCTAGCAAGTCAAGAAATAGAAGATGTATATGGCTCGCCACCAAGGAACCTATGTTCAATTGGGGAAATGGAGCACTCATATTAAAAGTTCATTTTCTTTTGGCCAATGATTGGAAGCTTGAATCAGGAGACAGACACTCAGCTGGCAGAGGAAGGAGTGGGGCGGGTGAGGGAAGAGCTCCCAGTTGGGAGGTAGGCAAACCTGAGTACAGTTTGGAGTTCTTCCCCTCCTTCATTTCCGTGAGGCTGTGGGAAAGTCAGTTTCTTTCACTGGGCCTCAGTCTCCTAGGCTGTGAAACGGAAACAGTGATGCCTACCACCTTAAGTCATGGTGCGAATGAAAGAAAACAATACACATAAAGTGCCACCCTTGGTCAATGTTACAAATACATCCAAAGTGAGAAAATCAACAAGGCTCTCCCTTTTTTAAAATTCTATTATTTTTACTATTTATTTATTTATTTTTTTAGGCAAGGCAACCCTTGGTTGACCTCACAGATTGCAAGGACCTTGTCGGCTTACAATCCCTTATTTTTTTATTTTTTACGCCTACAGCACCTGGTCTTCCTAGGTGGTCTCTCATCCAAGTACTAACCAGGCCCAACCTTGCTTAGCTTCTGAGATCAGACGGGATTGGGCTTGTTCAGGGTGGCATGGTCATAGAATAATTTTATTGTTAATCATGATAAAAACACATAAAATTGATCATCTTTACCATTTTTAAGTGTATAATTCAGTAGTGTTAAGTATATTCACATCGTTGTGCAATTCATCTCCAGAACTTTTTTTATCTTGCAAAACTGAAACTCTATGCACATTAAAAAGTAATTCCCCATTTCCCCCTCCCCCAAGTTCCTGGTAACCACCATTCTACTTTCTGTTTCCATGAACTTGACCGCTTTAGATACCTTCTATAACTGGAACTGGGCAGTATTTGTCCTTTTGTGTCTGGCTTATTTCACTTAACATAATGTCCTCAAGGTTCATTCATGTTGTAGCATGTGACAGGATTTCCTTCCTTTTTAAAGCTAAGTAATACTCCATTATATGTCTATGCCACATTTTGTTTATCCGTTCATCTTTAATGGACATTTAAATTGCTTCCACCTTTTGATGGAATTGTAGACAATATTGCAATGAACATGAGTGTGCAAATATCTCTTTGAGATCCTGCTTTCAATTCTTTGGGGCTATCTTTCTAGAAGTGGAAGTGCTGGATCATATAGTAGTTCTATTTTTTATTTTTGGAGGAAGCTCCATACTGCTTTCCATAGCAGCTGCATCATTTTACAATCCCACCAATGGTGTACATTAGTTCCAGTTTCTCTACATGCTTGTCAACACATGCTTGTCAACACATGCTTGTCAACACTTGCTATTTTTTTATGAGTCGCCATCCTAACGGCAGTGAGGTAAACGGGGTCTCTTTTTGCAAAACTATTGTAATTTCTTCTCACTGCTCTAGCATTGCTTCTAATGAGTCTGATTATGGGATTGACCCATCCTTTGGTCAAAGGGGTGTGTTTTCTCTGATTTTGGAAGAGTGAAACAAAGTTGGGTAGGATGCCAGTGCTTTCGACCTGCTGAGAGCTGTTCACCCATGGCCTGTGGCTAGAGAAGAGCCCAGATGAGCTGCAAAGGCAGGCCAAGCCTGCTGCTATATTTGCTTTGGCCGAAAGATGCCATCAGGAACTGAGGCACTCTCCAGGGGGCCAGATCCCCTGTGCGTCCCCTGTCACATTTTAGGGGGCCTCTCGCTGCTGTTATCTTGCTCCTGACATCTCTGCCAAGGTTATCTTTGGTGCAGAAATTGTCAAGATGTTTAAAGCCAGGCCTGTTTGGCTCTGTGGAAGGAGTTTTGGGGGAAAGGCCTCGGGGCATGATCGAGGGCCTAGTAAAGAGAGGGCTATGGTGAGGTGCTGCACAGCTAGAGGAGGTCCCTGCACTTGGGAAGCCAGATCAAAAGCTCAGGTGCCACCCAGGAGAAAGAGAGGAGCAAGAGAAAATTCCAGATAGGAGGCTCTGCAGAAAGAGCAGGATTGGCTGTTCTCACCTAAAAGAGACGATGGGTACGGTGGTTAGATCATGGCTTGTAAAGTCAGATTAGACTTAGGTTCAAACCTGACCTGGTTCCACCGCTTCTTCCACCACTGCATGGTCTTGGGCAAGCTATGAAAACTCTCCAAGCTTCAGTTTCCTTATCTTTAAAATGGGAACAAAAATGCAACCTCAGTGAGTTTTGAGATCAGTATTGTTTATCAAACAGCTGGTGTTTATTTTGCCAGGGGCTTTATCAAGCACCTCTCAGCATGCAGTATGCTATAGTAGTCATGAGTGAAGGTTCTTGGGTTTGACAGACCTTGGTTAAAAGCCCAGATCTGCTACTTGTTAACTATGGGACTACAGACAAGGCTGTTAATCTCCATGGCCCTCAGTCTGCTCATCTTTAAAATGGGAATGGTAAATGGGACCGATAATGCCTGTCTCCCAGGTTGACGCAGACAGCCGTGAGGTATCACATGGTGCTTTTGTTCAACAAGTGTTCGTGACATGCCTACTGTGTGCCAGCACTGTGTTGGAAGCAGGCGGTCAAGGGTGAATTAGACACAATCCTGTCCTCAGGAAGTCATCTTTAATGGATAAGACAGACAGGGAAACAGCTCATTTCAATACTGATGTGGAGTGGGGAAGTTGGAGGAACAGTGCTCTTCACAGAGGCAGAGACTGAAAGCTTCATTTGTAAAGTGTCTTCTATAAAATAAAAATGGTTCTGATCGAAGCATGGCAGAAGTGATGGAGAGGGGACTTTGCTTCCAGTCTCCTCTTGATGCCACCCTGTTTTTCTGGATTTCTGTGACTCTTGGGCTTGAGAGGAACCCTGCATTCCCCTTTGTCAGTTCCACCTACCTACTGCAAAAGGGAGGGGTGGGGTGGGTTGTCCTGAGGCTTTGAACCCATCCTGGTGTCTAACCCAGCCCAGAGAAGAGGCTACACACAACTCGTGAGTAAACAGATCTGCTGGAGATTTAGCATTCTGGAATGAAGATGCCATCAGACTGAGAGTGGCAGGGGTGGGCTGTGGCACTGGTGGGGAAGAACACTGGTCTGATGTCTGAGAGCCAGGAGAGGGGGCAGTTGTCCTATCCGAAGGGCCTCCCAAGAGACTCACTGCTGACTGTTCAGTCTCTCATTTTCCATGGAAGAATGTCCCGGGCACAATTGTCCTGCCTCTTATCCAGCTGAGAGCTTGCACTTTGGTGGGGAGCTACAGAGCTACTTTCAAGCACCCTCTTGCAGTCAGTCCAACATGTGCACGCTGCCTGTGTGTGGTCAGGTTCCTATGTTTTCAGGCTCACAGCCTCCCAACCTGACAGGAGTGAACCTGCTCTTGTCACCAGAGACGCATGTGAGCCTGACAGGACAAGGGTGGCCGAGATGGTCTCTTGTCAACACAGTCAGAGCAGAAGAAAATAAGATTTGGGGCACCCGGGTTGAGCCCAAAGGGACACAGAACTGGACTCTGGGAGCATTGCTGACCCTAGCAGCTGTGCCTAAGAGTGCCTGCTTGGGACAATTCTTCTCCCCTCATCCAGAGGGAGGCTCCGTGAACTAGCCACCTAGTTTCTCCTCCTCCTCCAAGCCTGTCACCATTTCCACACACAGCAGGGTCTGTGGGGGTGGAGGCTTTTTCCAGACATGTATTTAAGTGAGGAGAGAAAACAAGGCGAGTCGCCCAGGATTTGCCAAGTCAGTAGGCAGGAACGCAACCCAGGAGGCCAAAAATAAGACGCCAGCGAGGGTCACCCTGTTCTCTTGAGCAGGAGACAGTTTACAGCCCGTGCTGAACACTCTATAATCACCCTTTTGTTGAGGATGGCCCTTGATCCCAGGGCATCAGCCTCCTGGTCAGAAGGTAGCAGAGCCCTGATTGTGGGCAGTGAGTAATGGTGACTCAGGGAAATTCGCAAGGACACAGGGAACACCCCCAAAGTCATCTGGGGACATGCCCTGGTTCCCTCTGCTGGTCAGGGAGCCAGGAGTTCTCGTCCCCATCGTAAAGGAGGAATTTCTAAAGTTTTCTCTGGAACTTTGGCAGACTTCTATGGGATCTTTCAGAGGAAGCATTAGGCTTTGGGTGTTTTTTGGGGGGGGGGAAATTACTAAAATTTTTTCACCTTTATATTTATTTATGAATTAGCTCCTTTTCTTTTTTAACTCAAAACTTCTATGGGACATTTGCTACCTTGTGCTCCAGAGAGCAAATAATGACAGTAATAACAATAACTAATATTTGTTCAACCCTGATTCAACCCTTTATTCAGCCAGGTACTGGTTTCTCCATGTATTGTGTTTCATCAAGTCCAAGGCTCCATCAGTCTTCATATCTACCATTATTTGTGTACCACTGAAGAATGCTGCTAATTAATGCATGACATGTCATTGATTTTAAGACTCGTTCTGATTTCAGAACTGTTAAAATGGGAATCTTAGAATCAATGAAATACAGTAACTAATTCTTAGTTGTCATCCTTGACTGACAGATGGGTAAACTGAGGAACAGAGGGGCTGAGTAAACCCGTTCCAATGTCACATAGCAAGTACGTAATGGAAATGGGATTTGAACTCAGAGTCGGGCTCCAAAACCTGTGCTCATAACCACCGTGCTATATTATGTCTGAGTAAGTGGTATCTGTCCACAGGACAGAGGGAAGGATACAAATTAGAGGAGGGAAAGTTGGACCCCACCCTCTACTCCCTCTTCCTCAACACCCCAGGGCCAATGTTGATGTCCTGTTGTTTCTTCTAAAAACTGCTCCTAGATCCTGCTCCTCCTCTCTAGCACTCCGGTTCTGTCCTTTCTCACCTCTCTCTTGCCGTTGCTTGGACTATTGCAGTAGACTCTCAGCTGCCATCTCCCCCTAATCCTCCCCACCCCCAACACACTCTGACTCAGAGTCATCTTCCTAAAATGTGAATCCGATCTTGTCACTTCGTTCCAAAGCCTCTGAGGAATCCAAATCCTAGCGAGCATTTGTTCATTCACTGACGTGTTTCAGGACCTACTCCGTGTCAGGTTTTGAAGATGTAAAGGTGAGCAAACCCTAGTGTGATCCATAGCCATGGTCTCGTGAAGAAGGGAGCCCCTTCAGTAGGAAGATATGACCGAGTGGGAAAATGCTTTAATGGGGATGTGCTGGGCCCATGGGAGCAGCACCTACTCTGAGGACTCAGGGACCACTTTGTGGAGGATGAGTGGGAGTTCACCAGGCAAAAAACAGTAAGGATTCCCAGGCAGAGGAAACAGCATGTGCAAAGGTCCAGAGTGGAGCGAGGTCAGATGGGATGTGTCCCAGATGAGTCTGGAAGGACAGGCTTAGGGATTGAGGAGAAGCTGGGCTAGGCTCTCTCTTACTGGTCCCACAATTCTTTTTCAGCATCTGATTCCTTCTTTTCCTATATCCACAACATCCCTCTTCAATAGGTACTCGTTTCCCAAACAGGCATCTTCCTCTTCACATAACCTCCACAGGCAGCAACCTTCTGCTAAGCAAACTCATCCTTCTAGATCCTCCCCAGCGAAAACACCCCTGACCCTTGACAGCTCTCTGAGCTCTGAGTCAGGCAGAAGAAGCCTGGGGAATCAGTCTAGGGTTTAACAGGGAGGATTTTGGAGCATTTTGACAAAATGCAGCTGAGTAAAAGCCAAAGCTCTCATAAAGGCCTTTAAGATCCTGCAGTCTGGACCACCCCAAGCACTTTGACCCTGTCTTCCACTATTCTACCCTTTGCCTGCTCTGCTGCAGCGATACTGGTCTCCTTGCTGGTCCTTAAATGACCGTCTCCTGTGTTCCCACCCCAGGGTCTTTGCACTTGTTGTTCTTCGTACGCCTTTTCCCTCCCTTCTCTGCACAGCTCCCTCTTCACCTTCATCTTCATCAGGTTTTGCTCAAATATCACCTCAGAGAGGTCCACCCAAACATCCTACTTAAACCTGTAACTCTATCTCACACTCTACCCTGCATTATTTTTCCGCATCACACTCACCACCTTCAAGAGCTTGTATGATTCACTTATTTGTTTACTGTCTGTCTTTCCCCATGGGAATGTGTTTTCCAGGATGGTGGGGATTTGGGTCTGCCTGGTTCACTCTGTATCCCCAACACCTAGCACAGCGCCTGGCATACAGTAGGTGCTCAATAAGTATTTGTTGACTGAAAGAATGAGTTCTGAGTTTCGACTGTGTGCCCGTCAGGCTCTGCCCTGAGTGCCATGGAGGATGGAGAACTGAAGAAACGAGGTCTCGGCCCCTCTAAGGTGCTGGCCAAGCCGGTTCCGGTGGGCAGTGGGACAGGTCCCTGACAGCTAGGTGAGTCCTGGGTGAATCACCACTAATGAGATGGTGAGGGCCACGCCAAGCTGCTTCCCACACGGGCGGCCGACAGGTCACTGCCTGTCGCCAGGAAACTCCTCAGTAAGGATTGAACAGGACCCTGGGCTGGGGCAGGAGGAAGTGCCAGCCTCCCCTCTAAACCCCACCCATTCCTAAAGACTGAGTCGGCTCACCTGGGCTACCCCACCCCCAAGTCTTGGCAAGATGCTAGTTTCTCAGCGTTGGCTCCGAGAGTTCCTTCCTAAAAGGAGTTTCACTCACTGCGTCCCACACCCCTCTCAGGCAGGGCCTGTTTGTCAGCTAGGGAGCCCTGTCTGGGTCACTGAGCCTGTAGAGAGAAAGCAGCTGGGCCTGGCAAACCCCAAAACACCTCTGGGCAGCCCTAGGGAGAGTCAGTTGGCCAGTCGACCAGAGTTTAAGTGTGGGGATAGATCAGTGGGGCTTTATAAGCTATCTAGACAGTGTGAAGTGGCCTCCATGATCATATTCCACCTGCCCCATTGGAGCCTCGGGCTCACCAGAGTGCCTGCCCAGGCCCTGCAAGCTGACCACTGGGACAGGGCACCAGTTTCCATGAGCCTGCATTTCCTCATCTGCAGAGGGGGCAAAGCCTCCTGCCCCATGGGCGGCTACAGGGCCGGGATGAGATCATGAGTACATAGAGTGAGGAATGCAGGTGGGTAGCCAGGCCTCCACCCCACAACCCAGAAGATGAGGCCATTGTGACAGGCCTTATCCCAGAGTGAACATGGTCCCCCATGCCTCCCTTCCTTCCTCTCAGGTCGGTGCACTTGAGGCCCCAGCAGGTCCTCCTGCCCCAGAACCCAAAGAGCCCCTGGCTGGGTTGCCTCACCCCAGCTTTCTGTCCAGCTCTGAAATACCCACTCGTATTTATTCCTATCACAGTAACGTGTCTATAGCTTTCAATAAATGTATTCGTTGGTCAGTCATCAGATGTCCGAGGGGCACTGCACAGCTGCCAGGCACAGTGTCTGGTGGATGGGTGCAAAGATGGCCCCCGTCTCAAGGATGCACAGTCTAGGGGTTGGGCAGTCTTATAAACACACTGTGCATGAAAACACTAGCAGGGTTCATATTTGCTCATATCTATGTAGGGCTCTGCTGGCCGCTCAGAGCAGGGTGTGGGGGTGGGGTGAGGTGGGTCTCGTAGAGGAGCTGCAGCTTCAGCAGGGCTGTCTTTGTGCTTTGCTGATAGACATTTGTCCTTTAATCTTCACAAAAGTCCCGTGATGCTAGCAGCACAGGTATCATTATGCCCATTTTATGGTTGACAAAACCAAGGTCCAAAGAGGTAAAGTGACTTGCTCAAAGCCTCAGTGACTGTGAGTGGTCCAGGGGCTCGTCTGGAATTCTGGTCTCCAGACCCCTGTGCAACAGTGTCTTGTGCCCTACCTCGAGTTTCTCTCTCCCTTTATGTAATTAATTTTTCTGGCAAACACTACACGGGTACTTGCTATGTGCTGGGCGCTGTCAACAAGTTGGCGACCTAGAGATGGCAGGTACGGTCTAGAGGAAAAACCACACACATAGCCGGAAGGTGAAATCTTTCATTCGATTATTCATTCAACAGTTTCATTGAGCACCTACTGTGCACCAGGCAGTGCATCAGGTGCTGAAGATACAGCAGTGAACAAAATAGGCAAAGAGTAAGGCACTCGTGGAGGCTTTCTTCTAGTGGGAAAACAAATAATAACCAAATAAGTGAGGGAACATGACACAGGTTAAGGGAATGAAGAGTGGCCAGGGTGCCACTTTATCCAGAGTAGTCAGGGAGTACCTTTCTAAAATAGGTCATACTTGCTCATAGTTGTTTTTGAGGTGACATTTGAATAGACAAGGCCTGTGGATATCTGAGGAAATATGCAGGCAGAGAGAACAAATGCAAAGGCCCTTTGGCAGGAGTGTGCTTGGGGATATCAAGGAGCTGAGTAGGTAAGGGAGGGAGTAGTAGGAAGTGAGGTCAGGGAGGTAATAGGGATAGGGGAGGCACAGATCCTAATGACCTTGTAGATCACAGTAAGGTCTTTGCTTTTACCTCAGTGAGATTGGAGCCATTGAAGGATTTTGAGTTGAAGACTGACCTGATTTGTCCTAGGTTTTAAAAGGACGTCTCTGGATGCTGTGGAGACGGATTCTCATGGGGCAAGGGACTGGCGTGGGGGGAAGTTGGGGAGGCAATGAGGGGCTCCTGAGATCGAGCTGGCAGAGATGGGCCAGGTCGGTGGCAGAGGAGTGGGGAGAAGTGGTCACATTCTGAACGTAGCCCAACAGCATCTGCACATAGACTGGACACGAGATATCAAAGGATGTGAGGGGTCAAGACGACCCTGGCTCCAGAAACAGGAGGGCTGTTCTGCGCAAGCTATGTCTGGCCTGAGTGTCACATCCTTCTGGAGGCATGGCGCTGCCTGAGATGACCTGGCAGTTGGACAGCGCTGGCCTTCCTTGCTTCCCTGCGGCTACTTGGGCCTCCTTGTTTCATCTCAAATGTTGTAAATTGGGCCCAGCAGCTGCTGTGACCCTCCCACCCTGGGTGGGACCAATCAACCTGAACAAGCTTTTTGGAAAGCAGTTTTTCAATGCATCGAGAATCTTAAAACTTTTCATGCCCTTCGACCCAGCGAGTTCCTTTCTAGGAAGTTCTCCAGGGCAAGTCACCTGAGATGCAAACAGTGCTTCCTGTATCAAGACCTTCACTTCGATTATTGTGCTGCCCTTAAATTCCTGTGTCCTGAGAGTTTTAACATCAAAAGACAATACTTATGCTACAACGTCAAGTGGATGAAATATTGTACATGAGACACACATATGAGGAAAGAAATAGACTAATGATGATTATCTCCGAGTGACTGGTCTTGTTTATACTTTTTACGTTGCTGCATTGTATTAATGCTCTAAGATGAGCATCCTTTACCCTTATGATAACTAATGCTCTAAGATGAACATACTTTGCTGTTATGATAATTTGATTTAAAAGTAGTATTAAAAAAAGAAAGAGAAAGGAAATGTGAGTTCCCAGAAGCTGAGGAAGCACAGCAGAAGCCAAGCCAGAGAAGAAAACCAACGGCCCATCCCTTCCAGGGAAAGGCAGTGGCCACGTGGAGGGAGGCAGGCCTGGTGCCCAGCCAGCCAGCCGGCTCTGGGCTCACCTCCTCCAGCAGGGCTGCTCAGGGGGCAGGGCTGAGAGTCATGGCAGGAAAGAGCAGAGGCCCTGCTTTCTCCCCAGGCCACGGGTATGTATCTCCCTTCCTAGGGCCCCTGCAGCCCTCAGAGTTTGCCCTTCATCTTCACTGTTTCCATTACATCTTGCAGAATCTTGCTGCCTTTGTGCCATGTGTATAATCTTGTGTGTTTCTCCAGGGCTCTCTGAGTGTGGTCCCTAGATCAGCAGCTTCCGCACCACCCAGGAATTTGATAGAAGTGCAAATTCACAGGCCCCCACCCCAGACCTACTGAATCTGAAACTCTGGAGGTAGAGCCCAGAAATCTGTGTTTTAATGAGCCTTCCAGGGCTACAGTTTGAGAACCACTGCTTCATGGTATAGCCCCACTGTGGTCCATGTTTTACACGGATTATTTCATCTCACAGATCACTGTGATTCCCACTTAACAGACATAGAAACAAGCTCGGAGAGGTTTAGGGACGTGCCCAAGATCACAGAGCCAGCTAGAGGCAGAGCTGGGACTCTGAGCCCATGCTTTTATTTTAACCTCTGTGCTCTGCAGCTACCTGGACCTCAGGTTCTCCTGTGGGGTCCAGCTCGGTGCTGGGCATACAGAGTGCCATGGACATGGGTTGAACTGGAGTTTGGGCACTGCGGTGTCAAAGCCCTGGCCACTCAGTTGGAAGACCAGTCTGATTCCCCATAAGGCCCAGGCAGCCCTGGTCCCCCTATGGGAGGGAGACTGGCTCTGTGTGTCTGCTGCAGCCTTTCCAGGGATGATAGCCAGTGGCCATCAGAATGGATAAATACTGCGGAGGAGGAGTGCAGCACCACCTTCTGGCCAAAATGGTCAGTTATGCTGGTGGGTAAATGAAGGCACCCACAGACAGACACGTCTCGGGGACACTGTGACAGCCTTGCACGTGTCTCCTCCCACTGCACATGGACATACAAATCCACATGTGGATGTGTGGGACTGTGGGCACATGGGGCTCTCAGCCACACGGCCTGGCAGATAGCTCTAAATTTACTCATTTATTCATTTATTCCCTCATCGAATGTTCATTGAGATACGGCAAGCCCACAGTTGCTGCCCCTTGGGCGTCTACAGTCTACAGTGAATGCACCCGGTGAGGGGTGCAGCTGGAAGGGAATGGAGGCAGCCTCTAACTCATTTATAATGAGACTGGGAACAGAGAAGACTCCTCCAGCAAACCCATGCCCTGCTGGGTCTTATCATATGAGCAGGAGATGGCTGGGTAAAGGAGACAGAGGCTCATCAGAGCAAAGCTCAGACGAGGAGCCAGAGGGGAGATCTGGACCCCTTATACACAGGCTGCAGAGTCTGGACTCTTTCCCCCGAAGCATTGGGGAGCCATGGAAGGTTTTTTGGCAGAGGCAGGCCATGGCCAGATCCCAGTGCCATGCCATACTGACACATCTCTATTGAAGCTTAGGACCTGAGTATCTCTCAGCCTTTTCTGGGGCTGGGCCTTGGAGGTGATTTGTCCCTCTGCCTTGTCTCTTCTTGCTGCAGCAACTGCCCTTGTATGTATCTGGGGTGGGGAGAGGCACCCCCCCACCCACCCCCCGCCCCCGCACCAGAGAGAGAGAAGCCTGTGTCCAGTCTAGAAATGAATGGAACCCACAGCAGTCAACGTTAAGTCAGGCACTCCTGGGTGCACAGTAGATGCCCTTTTTTGACTTACCAAGCCATTTGAAACAGCTCAGAGAATGTGATCTATTCTAAAGCATAGCTCCCTGTGCTCACCAGATGCCCCCAGTTCCCCTACTGGAGAGTCAGTGCCTCTCTGAGGGGATGGGAACTGGATGGGTGAGTGTTGTGGGAGGCAAATGTAGTGGGGGGAGCTAGGCCACCCATAAGAGGACAGTCCCGGTTAGAGGGCTGGCGGGGTAGAAGGGGGGGAACCCTGAGTAGCTCAGAGGGAGGGGAGCTACTTGAAGACTCCCCAAAGAGGAGGTGGCAGGTGGTGCTGAAGAGAAAACAGCGGCAGCTTCACAATTCTGTTTGTGAGCTTGGTTGAAGGCCATGACTCTGTCAATGGCTGATTGTCCACTAGCCTGGCCTCCAGCCTGCGGTTTTCCTCAGTAGAGCAGCGGTGGCCGCTTCCGAGAAGCCCCACCAAGACTTTCCTGTCACGGCAACTCCAGGTTCCTCTTACTGAGGAAGGGGAAGTGGCGGAGTTTCTCCTAAGGGCTTTCAGTTTCTTTCTAAGAAGCTAGAGTGTCCCAACCATAGGGCCCTTTGGCAGAGCCAGGTATTCAAGGGGGAGAGCTGTGACTCTGGGGGCTCCCCCACCTCATTTCCAACTGAAGCTCAGTCGTTGGGTCCCAGAGTGGACAGTTCAGAAGAGGAAACAAGACACGTGTGTTTTGCAGGCCTTTTCTCACTCCCTCCTTTCTTCGCCTGGGACATATCCCCTGGGCCTCCTCCCCCACCGCCGCCAACAGGCACCCTCACGCAAATGTGGCCTTCTCTTTCTTAGAGACATTTCAGGTAGAAAACTTGCTTCCTCATCCCTCAAAGCTGACCTCTTCTGAGTCCTGCTTCCTCAGGGCTCTGCTGGGAGACTGAAAATCTAACCCAAATGAAGAATTGACAGGTGACACCCACCGAATGCAGATTCTGGTCCAGTAGATGTGCCCATTTTGGAGGCTGGGAGCTTCTTGAAGACAAATTTTGGGAGCCCAGAGAACTGAGAACATGCCTTCTTAAAAAGACCCACTGGCTTGGTGGTAAAGTAAAAGTCCTCACATTTTAACAATAGCCACCATTGACGTTAAGTGCTTATGGTGTACCAGGCACCTTGCCAAGTATTTTACATTAATTTCTTCCTATAATCCCCACAATGTCATGATATCATGACAAAGATACAATCGTTATCCCCATGTCAAGCACCCCGCCCAGCTCACACAGTCCACAAGCCCCTTCGTCCCAGTAGACTTTTTCTCAGAAAGGCGGGGAAGGAAGAAGATCTGCCTCTCAAAGGAGTTGGTTGAGAAGGTCTGGTCTCTGATATCTCCGCAATTCTCAAACCAGCTGTGCCTCTCTGAGAGGTGGGGAGCAAGCAAGCAGAAACCACCTGTGCAGCAGTCACATGGCCGGGGCCCTCCCCAAGTCGTTAGGGACTCCCGCGGCCTTTTCTATTTTCCTCTCACAGGCTTTGTTTTCGGGTTTCTGCTTTGCAGACACGTGCATTACGGGGACAACGAGGGGTTTCCCCTAAACCGTGATGCTGTTCCATTCAGAACATTGGCCTAGAGGTCCCCAACTCTGTGACTCATGTGTCGTTGAGGTGGCAAGAAAGCTCACAGCTACAGGGTGGAGGGGACTGATTCAAAGGAGAGGGGACACTCAGAGGGTGGCCAAGTTTAGTCAATAAAAATACGGGATACCCAGTTAAATTTTAATTTCAGGTAAGCAACATTTAGGATATCTTCAGTCTAAAAAAAAAAAAAAACAAAAACAAATTGTTTATCTGAAATTCAAATTTAACTGGATATCCTGTTTTGTATCTGGCAAATCTAGACACTCAGCATCTGGGGCAAAGCTCTAGCCTTCCCCAAGGTCCCAGCAGAGTGCTGCACAGGGAAAGAGACAGCAAGGTTAGGGGCACACCACTGACCCGAGATGAAAACAAACCTGGGGGCTTCAATGGTCAGAGAAGGGTGGAAACACTCTCCCTCGAGGAGGAACTCCTGAAAAATCTCCAAGTGTCGATCTCTCCCCAGGACAGAGTTCCGAGTTCAAATTCCACAAAAATGAATGGGCGCTGCTGAAGGAGACGCTCCTTTCTCTGGGCCTTGATTTTCTCATCTCCGTGATGGGGAGGAGGTATGGATTCTATGAGGGACAAGGACCCTCTTAGCCCTGGGCTTTTCTGGTTTGTGGGAAATCTGCTAGAAGCAAGAGAAGGTGTGAACTAGCCAAGGGGCAAGTTTGGAGGAGGGGTGGGGCAGCTTTGCTGGGAAAAGTGCCACCCTCCCTCCTCTAAAGGGGACAGGGGCTTTGCAGCTGGTCACTGGGTGCTTTGTGGGCTCCTCCTGGGTCAGGCACACCCATTGTACACTGGACCACCTTGGAAGGGGCCCTGGGGATGACCCACAGCTGAGTCTGTGGCTGCCATGCCTGAGGCCAGCCAGCTTTTCATGGAAATGACTGAACCACAGTGGGGATCACTATTAGCTCCAAAATTAGAAAAGTGTGTTGTAAGGATGAAATGATTAAATGTCTACAAAATGTTGACTAGACTATTGCAATTTGACTCCTATGGTATATGTAAATTATATGTGATGTGGTATGCGGGTTCGTTTGAATATATTTGAGGAATGTGGCCTCTGAGAGTAAGAATGTCCAGGGCCTCTAGGCTCCACAAAGGGCAGTCCTGGGGGTGCGGAGGCAGTGAATTCCCTCCAAACTAGCAACCATATTCGAGGCTGAAGGCGGATTGGCGGTGAACCTTAGCAGCCAGATCTCTGGGGCTAGAGGGGCCTGGTGTGGGAGGGGGCAGCTAAAAGGCAGGGAAGGCTCCTTCTGAGAAGAGTGTCAGGGTACCAAATGGTCCCTGGAGGAGACTGGAGAGACCAGGCAGAGGCCTCAGGCTCCAGTCTTGACAGAGAGCTGGTGGCCACATGGCCTGCCAATTCCCAGGCACTTCTCAGGCTGGATAGGTAATGGAATTACTTCTCTACCTCCATCAGGGAGGGGCCAGGGATGCTAACTTGAAGCCTGCTGGAAAGGCACCTTAGGGGCTGGGGGTACCATAATTAAGGCCCCCATTATCATCATCAGTTGTATACCTCAAAGCCTCCATCAGAAGATCATAGTCTTCGCTGTAGACAGCGCATCTTATTAAAAATATATTTCTAGGAGACTTGGTGTATTAGTCTGCTTGGGCTGCCATACAAAGTACCACCATCTGGGTGGTTTAAACAACAGAAACTTATTTTCTCACAAACTTGGAGGCTAAGATCAAGGCGTTAGCAGGGTTAGTTTCTTCTGAGGCCTCTCTCCTCTTTGTCTTCACATGGCCTTCTCCTGTGCCTGTCTGTATCGTAAATTCTTCTTATAAAGACATATTGGATCAGGGCCCACATTAGTGACCTCATTTTACCTTAATTACCTCTTTAAAGGCCATCTTTTCAAATACAGTCATTCTGAGGTACTGGGGGTTAGGACGTCAACATATGAATTTGGTGGGTGAGAATATACGATTCAGCCCACAACACTGGGTGATTTTTAACCTATAATGGAAGGGAAAACCGGTGTACTGGCTTTGGAAATGCAGGGTGGAGACTGGTCCCGAGACCATGCTTCAGAGATGGCTACCTTCCTTTGGAAATTCTGGAGCTTCCCCTGCCTACCTAGTTTTGGTCAGGGGTAGTCTGGAGATGCAGCCTCTGGATGTGGCCCCCACTGGCCAGTGGGCTGGGAGGAGGTTCATGTGGTGACTAAAATGCTAGGACTTCTTAAAACAGGATGGGCAGCTCTCTCCATCCAGGAATAAGGTCTAGTAATCTTTGTCCTTGAAAAACTGTCCTCTTTAAAACAAAGTTTCTAATTCTCTACCTGGAGCTGCTATTTAGAGGATCATCTAGGAATCTTAAAAAAAAGAGAGAGAGAGAGACAAACTTTTAGCATTTATGTTTTTACAAAAGTAACACTTGTTTATTTTCGAAAACACAGACAGAATAAAAACAAAATTAACAATAATCTGACCTCCCAGAGATAATCACTGTTAACATTTTGGTTTCTATATCTATCTGTATCTCTTCATGTGTCTTAAGCCACATCTCCATTTACATTTATATGGTTAACTTTAAAGAGGAGATTATATCGTACCATTTCATAACTTCTCATAGCTAAATCTTTGTCATAATTATTTACTAACGATAAATTCCTAGAAATAAATTATCTGAGTTGAAGAGAAAGTACTATTTATACAAAATGAACTTTATTACCAATGTCTTATGTTTTTCCCAGAGATATTTTGTATTTATATATTATATATAAACATAGTGTGTGTGTATATATATATATAAAAAAATATGTGTATTCTCTATAATTATGCGTATGTACATAGATATGTCTGTATGTATATACATTTTTTTCATAAATGGTAGTATCCTCTATGTACTATTCTGCATTTTGCATTTTTCACTTAAATTATATTGGAGAGCTTTCCATGTCAGTATATAAAGAGCCTCTTCATTTTTAATAACAGCTGCACAATATTTCATTATATGCATGTAGTGTAATATATTTAAATAGTCCCCTATTGATGGACATATAGGTTGTGTATTAATTATATATATGGTTATTTAACAAATCACCCTGAAATGTAGTGACATAAAACAACAATAAAAATTTATATTATCTTATGGTTTCCGTTGGTCAGAAATTTGAGAAGGCCTCAGTTGGGCAGTTCTCACTTGAGGTCTCCGAAAGGCTCAAGTAGGCCTGGAGGGTCTATTTCTAAAGTTACTCACTCATATAGCTGGCAAGTTAGTGTGGACTGTAGCCTGGGAGCCTCAGTTGCTCTCCACATGGACCGCTCCACAGAGCTGTTCAGGTGTCCTCATGACGTGGCAGCTAGCTTTCGCAGTGCAAGTTATCCAAGAGGCCACGATGGAAGCCGCAGTGCCTTTTATAACCTAGCTTTGGAAGTCACACACCATGGCTTCCACTCTATTCTATTGGTTGTGGCAACTACAAAGATCTGTCCAGGTTCAAGGGGAGGGAATAGACCCTACCACTCAATGGAGGAGTGCTAAAAACGCATTGTAAGAAAAGCATAGGAAATGGGTTATACTGGTTCTTCCATCTCTAGAAAATACAACCTGCCATAGGTCATTTCCAATATTTTGCTATTATAAAAAAATGTTAGTACATTTTTAAGACCTTCAATGTGTATTACTAAATTCCCTCCAGAAAGTTGTACCAATTTAGATTCCCACCAGTGGAGGTTGAGAAAGTCTATTTCTCCATATCCTTACTACTGCTAAGTTAATCTTTCAAAAATCTTTGCCAGTTTGTTATACAAGAAATGATAGCTCACTGTCTTAAGAAAATTCCTTCTAAAAAAGTAGAAGACCTAAATCTGAGTATCAGCATCTGTATTTGTTCGCTAGGGCTTCCATAACAAAACACCACGAACTGGGTGGCTCAAACAACAGAAACTTATTTTCTCATAATTCTGCAGCCTAGAAGTCCATGATCAAGGCGTCAACAGGTCTGGTGTCTCCAGAGGCCTCTCTCCTTGGCTTGCGGACAGCCACCTTCTTGCTGTGTCCTCACATAGCCTTTTCCCTGTACGTGTCCTCTCGGATTAAGTTTCACTCATAAGACCTCATTTAACCTTAATTACCTCTTTAAAGGCCTTGTCTCCAAATACAGTAACATAACGGGGCTATGTTATGTTAGAGCTTCAACATATGAATTTGAGGGGACACAATTCAGTTCATAATAACATCCTTACTGACTTGCTGTGCAATCCTGGGGCAGTCATATATCTTTCTGTGTCTCAGTTTTCTAATTTGTTTAGTGAAAATATGCCACATTTTCTCTTCTTTTTCCTCACTGGATTGTCATGACAATTAAATTAGATAGTACATGTAAAGATGATCTGGAGAATATAATTATTAACACATAAGATATTTATAATTCTGGATCTCACAATTCTGAGTTTGCCTAACATGAGAGAGCCTTTGTAGACTGGACAGTAAATTTACAGGATAGAGGGATGCATCAGTTATCTGTTGCTGTGTAACAAACCATTCCCAAGTTTGAAGCAACGATCTGTTATTTCTTGCAGGTCTATGAGTTGGCTGGATGATTCCTCTGTTGGTCTTATTCATGTAGCTGCAGTCTGCCGACAGCTCAGCTCAGCTCAGTTGGAAAGCCTAGGCCTTTCTATCCCTGAGGTCTTTCATGCTTGGCTTCTTTACAGGATGACAGAAACATCCCCAAAGAGAGAAAGCAGGGTCCCAGACTCAGAAGTTGCACAACATCACTTCTACCACATCCTATTGGTCAAAGCAAGTCAGTAGGCCAACCTAGATTCAAGGGGAGGTGACATACATCCCACCTTGCGATAGCAGAAGCAGTAGAGTCCATTGCAAAGGGGCATGGACATGGTGGGGGCAATTCTGTTGGGGGCCATTACTGTAACAATTTTCCATAAAGATGGTGTACGAAGTCCATATGCTGGATCAGCATGCCCCACACATGCACCCAGGGACCAAAGAACTTTGGCTTCACTCTTGGAAATGACCTGGTACTTCCCAACTTGTTCCTAACTCCATTCCCATCTAGTCTAGCTCAGAAGCTCTGCCTGTTGGCTGTCTCTGGCTTGGGGCCTAGTTTATGCCTTTTGGCCTTGCTGATGCATCTGAGGACTTTGATTTGGATTACCCAGCTAGCCTTCCCGATCCTGACTGGGCCCCTCTCCCGCTTCCTGGCAGTCCCAGCCCAGCCCAACCCTCTCAGCTGCCCTCTGGCAGGGCTCCACTTGCCCTCCCTTTAGGGAAGTTCATACAACGCCAGTAGATTCTCTTGACCAATGTTCCAGGAAAACTGCTTAATAACCCTGAAAATACAAAATATTTCTTCCTCCTTTTATTCACCCCAACCTTTGAGAAATTCTACAATTTATGCTCCAAATTTAAGTCACCATTTGTTTTGGTCTCTCACATGTGTCGTTTAGAGCTCATGAGTTATTAATAATATAAACCCATGATGTTGTTATTGATATGAGCTATAAAAGGAAAAGATAATACCAATAAGATAGAATCCTACGGAATGCTTTATTGGATAGGTTGTCGAAAAGTTATATGAATCACATTTGTCTGATTGAATTGTATTTTTTGGTATAGCGGAAGAACTCACTGTCTAAGAACCCTCAGAAGGCTGTAAAGCAGAGCAGAGAATTATTTGGTAATAAAAATTTGGCATTTTTATAAACCAAGTTTTTTGTAAGGTACAGCTTTTTGGTAAAGGTATTAATTTTTAAAGGTATTAATTATTAAAAATAAGGGTACTAATTATTTAAATGGTCCTAGTGTTTTAAGAGTATTAAGTGAAAAAAAGCGTACAATCGCATAGTTAAGTACCTTTTGTGTAAAAAGAGAGAAAATATGCAGTATAACAACACAACGTAATGTGTGAGTGTGAGTGTGAGTGTGTGTGTGTGTGTGTACATATCTTCCTTCTTTGGCAGTATCTATAAGAAACCAGCAATATGGATTTTTGGGTAAAAAAAAGTGGATATCTGACAACAGGATGGGAGGGAGATTTTTCAATTTATCCTTTGTATCGCTTGGAGTTTGTACCAAAAATAAATATTGTGGGGACAGGTATTGCCTGGGGGTGGGGCACAAGGGAAGCCTCCAGGGTTCTAGGTCTTGGTCTGAGTGGCGGTTATGGGGGTGAAGACACGTGAAAAGTCATCAGTTCCTACACATAAGATCTGTACACTTCGTTGTAAATTACAGCATCAAGAAAATGAAGTCTTTTTTGTATTAAAGATTGTATTTATATTTATAATAATTCAAGGAAAATATTCATCTTTTCAACATTTAGCAAGTAATGTAAAATGCCTAATTTATTTAAAGTTAATTCTCTAACATAAAATATGATTTCTCAACAAATAGATTTTAAAATGACTTACATCATGTTTGAATTAGGGCCTAAATATTTATGAAACCATAGACTAAATTTAACTATGTGTTCTGGAAGAAAATGAAGTCTTTTAATGAAAAAATTAAATATATTTAAAAATACTGTTTTAAAAAGAAAAATAAAGTCAGACCAGGATTTATTGCCTTGCTCCACAAAAGTAGATGTGTTTCTGAAAAGTTTACTTAAGCCAAATTCTATAAAGTGAGGCATAATTTCCCATTGGCCTCCATTATAATGTCTAAGGTGTATTTGTGTATTTATTACAGTGCTGGTCTGAATTTGCATGTTAGAAGCTTGCTAGGGCTACCCTCCCACCCTCTGATCCTGGGCATGATAATAGTGAGAGTAGGGGAGAGGTGATCAGTCTCCCTGAAAGCTTGAGAAATAAGAGCCCAGTGGAAGACAGAGGGAAAAAAGTCACACTGAGGACTCTGAGACCAGAAGCCTGCTGTGCGCTACACAAGTTTGCATAACCGAGGCAGACAAAGAACCCTTCTGAGAGGCAAGAGAGAAAATTAAAAATGGAAAACAGAACCATTTACTAATAATCCACTCATTTGCCCAGCATTTTACCATTTTCAAAGCCCTTTTATACCCATTATATCATTTGACCTGAAATAACCCTGAATCGACAGGGCACATGTTGGTCATCTCATTTTATGAATAAGGAAGGAAACTGAGGCCTAGAAAGCAAAGTCACAAGTTGGTGACAGAGCCAGAACTCAAACTGTGTTTTAAAATTCTAAGTCCGATGTGTTTATTGCTGCTTCCCAGAGAAGTCACAGAACATCTCTAGTCAGCTCTGGCTTCCCTACTTTCCAGCTACGTGACTTGGGGCAAATCACTGAATCTCTCTGTGCTTCCCTATTCTCATCTGTACATGGAGCTGGCGTAAAGATTAAATGAGTTGATTAATGGAAAGCACACAGTAGGTGCTCATTAAAAGTTAGCTCTTGCTTTTACTCTTAGCGATAAAGAGAGACACGAGGAGAATGGCGAAGATGAGAAATAATAGAATCGTGGCGAGAGGGGGGTGAGGAGAAAACTTCAGAGACAGAAATGGCTCCAGCATGTCAGTGCATAGTTCCCGCCCAGCCAGTGACAAACAGGAAGGGGGTGACTAGGCAGAGGCCAGGGTCAGGTCAGTGGCACCAGCAGGAAGGTGCCCTCACCC
>NW_011888799.1:759654-765488 GCF_000151845.1 Pteropus vampyrus | reverse complement strand
AGATGGACTTCTAACTGCGATGCCCCTGCGGAGTTGCATTAGGGTCTCAGATAGAAAAGAACCCCTTTGTGGGCTGTTTGGAGAATGACCACCAGGGGGCGAGTGTAGCAGAAGGGAAAGCCCCTCTTCTGTCACCAGAGATGGTGGTGGCTTGGACCAGAGCAGTGGCCCGTAAGAAGTACGAGATGTGAGGAGGGGCTCCCTTTGGAATATATCCTGAAGGTAGAAGCAACCGGACTTGCTGCTGGAACAAATCATTCCAGGAATGGAACTACATGAAGAGCATAGCTAGTAACAACTCCAGGCTATTGAATTCCTCCTGTGGACCAGGGAGTTCCTTGCATTATCTTCTTGGTTTTCCCACAAAACCTGGAAGGGGGTATCGCTCAATCTACTTATGATAAATAAATGGGGCTCAGAGAGGCTGAGTGATGTGCCCACGGTCCCACAGCAAGCCCACAGCAGATTGGAGCCTTTCTGGGATTGGAGCCTTTTGGACCATCATGGGTGATTTCCCTGTCATATCAGCCACCCCTGGGACTTTGGAAGGATTAGGATACTGCTTAGTACATAGTAAGTGTGTACACGATTATGAGTTTGCAAAATATTTACTATTAAATGTCCTTATTCCTTTACATTCACAAACTTTTCCCCAGCTTTATTGAGGTATCATTGACAAACAAAACTTTTAGATTAAAGTTGTACAATAGATTAAAGGTGTACAATGTGATGTTTTTGATACATTCATCAACTTTTAAAAGGTTGTAAGCACTACACAAGTACCAGAATGGCTAAAATTAAAAACAAACAAAACAAAACAAAAAAATCCTGACCCTGCCAAATGCTGGCAAGGATGCAAGCAATGGGAACGCTCATCATTGTTGACAGGAATGAAAAATGGTATAGCCACACTGGAAGACAGCTTGCCAGTTTTTGAGAAAGTTTATCACATGTTTATCATATATCCCAGTGGTCCAACTCTAGATATTTACCCAAGATAAATGAAAATATATACTCACACCAAAACTTGAACATGAATGTTTATAGATCATCTCAGCATTATTCATAACTACCCCAAACTGGAAATAAGCCAAAGGTCCTTCAGCTGGTAAATAGGTAAACAAACTGTGGTATATCCATACAAGGGAATACTACTCAGCAATGAAAAGAACAAACTACTGATCCATACAACAACATTGATGAGTCCCACAGCTGAGTAAAAAAAAAAGCCAGACTCAAAAGGCTACATGCTGTATGAAATCCATATATATGAAATCCTGGAAAAGATAAAACTAAGGTAAGAGAACAGATCGGTGGTTGTCAGGGGCTAGGGAGTGAGGGAAGGGAGTGACAACCAAAGGGGTAGCACAGAGAAGCTTCTGGGGGAGATAGAGCTCTTCTATATCTTTATCGTGGTGGTGTTTACATGACTCATAGTACTTTTGCTAAAATTCATAGTATTATACTATAAAGGGTAAATTTTACTGTATGTAAATTATCCTTCAATTAACCTAATTTAGTGCCGTGGTAAGGCCACTTCCTATACCCCACTCAGACTAAGCTCCCCTGCCCCCGGCCCTGGGAACCCTTGAAGACCAGAGTCAGGGCTCCCGGGCTCTAGAATTGATTCTGCCCTTACTGAGGGGCTGGCCATCAGAATCACTGGTGATCTTTAAAATGCTCATGCCACAGCCCCAGCCTAAATCAGATGTTCTGATTTAATAGGCTTGGAGTACAGCCTGGGCATTGGGAGATTTTCAAAAGTTCCCCAGGTATTTCTAATGACATAGATGCTGAGCTCCCTAGGAGCAGGGACTATAATTTGTTCAACTGTGTATCCCTAGAAATCCCATAAATATGTGCATTGCAGCTCATGAAGGCAGACGACACAGTGTGAAAGAGCTGAGAACTACAAACACCTGTAATAACCCCCTCTGTTCTGAGTACTGGATGCATATTCATTCATTCAGGACACATATTCATTCAGTTGAGCGCCCCCAGTCCCCAGGGATGTAGGAGCATGGTTATTCCCCAGGAGGGAAGGCAGGAAGAGGCAAGGTCTTCCCGCTGACTCAGGGTCTGCCAGGCCCCCCAGAGATGCCCCAACCCTGGTATCTATCAGCCTTCCCTGCTCCCCACAGACGGAGCCACCAGACTGCCACCAGACTGCTGGGGGAGCTTCCAGATTTTTATTTTTATTTATTTATTTTCCCCTCTTTAATTCCCTCTTCTCCCCCCTCCACCCCCACTTCCACCCCTGACCCATGGATGTTGCCGTTTCCCCTTAAGAACTGGATCTCTGAAGGTAGAGCGTCCCCTCCCACACTCCCACATGCTCGGGGCATGCACCCATGTACCCGGGGCCTGGCGCACCCTGGGTATGGTCCGTGGCTCCACGAGCAAATCTGGAGTAAGGTACTGCCCGGGACAGTCGGGGGCTCCCCCGGGTCACACAGGCCCCTTCGAGCTCCCAGGGAAGAGCCTCGAGGATAGCACTCTCTTGCTCTCAGTGGGACCCTGGGTACTGCCAGGTCCGGGCTCTGCTCTAACCCTTGTCACTTCTCATTTCCATGTCCCCACACTCATTTGTAGAATAATAATCACCCCCATTCCTACTGGGTGCTTTCCGGTGGTTCCTGGGGCACAGAGCCTCTGGGCTCTGGCACTGATGCTTTAGTGACCCCACATGGTGGCACTTCAGGCCTCTTGGGCAGGGCACATGAGTCTTATTTTCACCCTGACACAGGAAAGGCACTTTTGTTCTTGTGATTATAGAAATAATGCATGATATTGAAAAAATATATACAAAAAACACAGAAACATCTAAAGAAGAAAGCAAAACAGCCACTTCTGAAGGGTGTCACATACCCCTTTAGATGGTGCAGATATAAAATGTCTTCATCCAAGCAGGACCAGAGTGTTCCACAGCACAGTAGTTCAGAATGCTGCCTCTCCCCGCCCCTTTACGTGACGACAAGCACATTACTTAACAAGGGATGCCTCAGTTTTCTCATCTGTAAAATGAGGATCTGAGTGTAGTATCTACTTCTAATGTTATACAGAATTAAATGAAATAATCCCCACTAAGGCCTTAGTACAGGGCTTGACACATAGTGAGTGTTTAAAAATGTTAGCTCTTTCTGTAGTTACTACTCACTTAACCTCTCACAGGCATCTTCCCACATCAGCACATTAAGATCTAAGCCTTCTCGTCAAACAGCCGCACTGTTCTCTGTTGCATGGATGCAGCTGAGCTTCCTAGGATTCCCTCTCAATAGGCGTGAGTTCATTTAATGAGTCTCCTTTGGATGGTTATTTATGTAGTTTTCAACTTGGGGGACTATTTTAAACAATGTGCTCAAGTCTTGTCACACTGGCCCGTCTGTCTCCTTGGGGTAAATTCTCAGAATTGTAACTGCAGGCGAAAGGGTTAGAATATTGGTGTATGTGCAGGTAGAATATTGGTATATGTGCGGGGTGCACACGTTTAGAATTTTGATGCGTGCCCGATTAAAACGTTGGAGTGCACAGGGTTCAGTCCTTGGACCTCTTCCTTCTCCTGTCTCGCACACACTTTAAACCCCATCTCTGGGATGACAGCTCCCATGTCTACATCCCAGCCCAGACCTGGCACCTGCGCTCGGATGCCCAACTACTGGAAAGGGCACTCGGCTGCAACCTGTCCGCGTCAGAGCTCCTGATGTATTGCTGTTCCCCAGCCGGCCCTTCCACTGTCTTCTCATCTTAGTGGCAGATCCGTCCTCCATGCTCTCAGGTTAAAGGCACCACTAGCTCCTCCTTCTCTCCCACCCCATTCACTCTATAAGAGACTCTCTTCCACTCTTCCTTCAGAATAAATCCAGAATCCCATCCCTTCCCACCACCTTCACTGCTCCAACCTTGATGGAAGCCGTCACCTCTCACCTGGATTGTTGCAACGGCCTCTGAACTGCTTCCACCCTCACTCCTTTTAGTCTATTGCAACAAGCGGGGGTGTTGTTAAACCAAATCAGATCCCTCCAATGACTCCCCTCTCACTCAGCCCTCGGAGGGCCTCGTATCTGCCTCCCCTCGCTCCACCCTTAGTTTTAGGGATGGTTTGATGTCTTCTGCTATGACTTCCTTCCTTCCTGCCAGCTCTGCTTCAGTCACACTTACCTCCTTACTGTTCCTTGCATGCACCAGGCAGGCTCCCACCTCAGGACCTTTGCACTGGATGTTCTCTCCACCTGGAATGCTCTTCCCCATATGTCTGCATAGCTCCTTCCCTTATTTCTTTCCTCAAGGTTGTTTGTCAAACATCAACTTTTCAGTGAGGCCTCCCTTGATTTTCCTTTAAAACACACACACACGCACGCACGCACGCACACCGTTCTCCCTCATTCCTTTCCTTGCTTTTTCTTCTTCCACCAGGGCGATCAACCATCCTGGTTTGTCTGAACTGCAGGGTTTCTTGGGACTTGAAACTTTAAGTTTTAAAACTAGGAAAGTCCTGAGATGGTTTGTCACCATAGTTAAGCACTTATCAAATCTAATAGGTTCTATGTTTTACATACTTATTTTGTTGATTATCCCGCCCGCCCCGCCCCCACACACACTAGAATATAATCTCTATGAAGGCAAAAAATTTTGTTTGTCTTGTTGATTGCTGTATCCCAGCACAGGAACTGCATTTGGTTCATAGGAGATGCTCAATACATTTGTTGAATAAAAGGATGAACTCATGGCCAGCCTGGTCCCCAGAGACTGTGCCAATGAAGCTTTCTTGGGCTTTTTAAACACTCTATAGGTGGCAGGTAGCTTCAGGTCAGGGGCAGGCGAATCGCTAGGCCTGGAAGGGGACAAAGGTCTATGACTTGTCTGTTTTGCCTTCTTCAAGGGCAGAGCCTCGATGTGTCTGGATCTGACAGAAGGGGCTTAGGGTGTGAGCCCAGGCTGGGGCCACTGCATATGGCCTGCTGACCACTGCCACCTCCTGGTGGTTTCTTACGAAAAAGCAGCCTCGCTCACCAGCCAGGGAGTCAGGGAGGTGCTCCTGCCCTCCCTCCTGCTACCACCTCTTCCCTCCTGGTCTCGCCCAGCTTTTCTTCTTTTTCCCTCCTTTTCCTCTCCTTCTGGACTCCCCTTCTTGCTTGCCTTATTGCTCTAGAATATAATCTTCCTGTATTGAGCTCTGCTACCTGACAGAAAGAGCTCTGACCTTAGTGCACCAGGTTAAAACCCAGCTCTGCCATCCACCCGCTGTGTGACCTTGAGCCAATGACTAAGCCATTCTAAGGCCCGATGTCCCCATCTGGAAAATGGGGATTATAACTCCTGAGGGTAAAATGAAGTAACCCATGTAAAACACATATCACTCAGTGCCTGGCCCAGTAGATGTTTATTATTATTTATCATCATCATCATCATCATCATTATCATCATCATGATTATTATTATCATGCCTTGCACTTGATAGGTGCTCAATCAATAGTCATTTGCTTTTTCTTCTTCATCCGAGTAATCCAGGCTGCACATTAGATTCATGTGGGTATTCCTGAACATAACCATGCCTCCCCAACCCAGACCAATTAAATCAGAAATCTTCGATGATGGCTAGAGGCACTGTTTTTTTATTTTTTATTTTATTTTTCATGGGTATTTTTTAAAGATTCCAGGTGACACTACTGAGCAGCTCAAGCTGAGAACCACCCTGGTGACCAACAGTCCTGGTGACCTGGGACTTCCCTAGTTTTACTACTGAAAGTCCCATGTCCCAGGATTCCCCTGAGCAAACCAAGAGCTTGGTCCCAAAGAAACAGGCATGTGTTTTCTGAATCCCAAATCGGGACACA
>NW_011888799.1:751804-759604 GCF_000151845.1 Pteropus vampyrus | reverse complement strand
GATGTTTATTATTATTTATCATCATCATCATCATCATCATTATCATCATCATGATTATTATTATCATGCCTTGCACTTGATAGGTGCTCAATCAATAGTCATTTGCTTTTTCTTCTTCATCCGAGTAATCCAGGCTGCACATTAGATTCATGTGGGTATTCCTGAACATAACCATGCCTCCCCAACCCAGACCAATTAAATCAGAAATCTTCGATGATGGCTAGAGGCACTGTTTTTTTATTTTTTATTTTATTTTTCATGGGTATTTTTTAAAGATTCCAGGTGACACTACTGAGCAGCTCAAGCTGAGAACCACCCTGGTGACCAACAGTCCTGGTGACCTGGGACTTCCCTAGTTTTACTACTGAAAGTCCCATGTCCCAGGATTCCCCTGAGCAAACCAAGAGCTTGGTCCCAAAGAAACAGGCATGTGTTTTCTGAATCCCAAATCGGGACACACAGTCTGGGCACAAGATGACTAGAAATCGATTATTTAAACCTCAGCTTGGAGTGGTGGTTCACAGAGGCTGCAGGGGTAGACTGTGGCAGGAACCAGGCTTTGACGGGGGAGTGGCCAGCTGTGGCTCAGTCAGACAGATCCCCGTCACTGGGTCCCCCAGGGCTCCAGCCGCTGGCCGCCCGCTCCATGGCTTTCATCCAGCGGCCCCTCAGCTCCTCGGTTTCAGCCTTGAAGGTGTAGAGCTGGCCTGACTGTTGCAGCTGGAAGACCCGGGGGTCCCCCTGGGGTCCAGCTGACACCTGGTAGCCCAGCAGGGGGATGGAGGTGTGAGCCCGAATATCCTGGGAGAGAAGAGAGTGGTGACTAGCTGTCCTCCCATTCAGCCCCACCACCCCAGTCATTTGAAGGTCACCTCTCACTCCCCACACACCCACGAGGCAGGGCAGGCTGATGGGAGGGCATCCAGAAAGAGAACTGGTTGCCCCTTATGGGCAAAGCGATTATGACCTGGGGTCTGGGACCATCTTTGAAAGCCACTAACCCTGTGACTGGAGGGAACCATGTCCTCATTAGGCCTCAGTTTCCTCGTCTAACATATGAGGCCAACAATACTCCCCCTCTCCCACATACGGTAAGAAGGCCAAGGCCTGGGGGTGGCATTACCTGAGGGGCAGCATAGATGTACAGCACGAGGGGGTCATCCCGGGGGATCACACACCAGCCCCGGGTGCTGCTCTTGCCCCACTTGTCGCCGATGAGCTGTAGGAAGCTGCACATTAGGCTCTGCTCAGAACCCATGGTGGACCCTTTCTAAAACCAGAGAAAGGGACCGTCAGGGAACAGAACACCCACTGTGTGACAGACATTGGTCTGCGGGCTTGACAATCACTATTTCTAGTCCTTGCAGCAACCCCGCAAGGAGAGGTTATTTATCCCTGAGGCTCAGAAAGGTCCTATCATGAGCCTGTGGTCACACGGCCGGCCAAACCCCAGCCAGCCTGAACTCAAAGCAGATGCTGAGAGGCTCCTTCCAGGGAACGGAATTACAGCCTGAGAAGGGGCCGATCATCCCCTCTCTCCTGAAGCAGGTTGTGTTGCATAATGGTCAGGGAGGGCATGAGCAAGGGCTGGACATAGAAAAATGGGGAGAACTGGAAACCAGGCAGATGTCCGTGGAAAAGAACCAACTTGAAACCTGGGAGTTGTGTTCAGCTGCAATAGGCTGGGGTCTTCTCCCACCTCCCAGGGATGGTGGGATATCAACCTGGCCTTTAATGAAGGAAGGGCAGAGGGCAGTGGTAACTGGTGTCTGGGCTGAGTTACATTGCATTTGTAGCAAGAAGCTGAACACAATGCCCCATCAATGCTGACCGGCACTACTTGAGCAGCCTGAGGAGTGTCTGTGGGTGGAGAGTGGCTCAGCAAGGCCCCAAGGGCAGCAGAGAGGACATCTGTGGCAAAGTTAGAGAGCTGGCTCCTAACTCACAGGGTGACCTTGGGCAAGTCACTTCTCTGGGCCTGGGTCTCCATGGGATAGGTCCCTGAAGTCCCCTCCAGTTAGAATGCAGACTTCAATCTGCTTCTTTCCAACAGTGGGACCCTGACCTGGAGCCTCAGATTCCCCATCTGTAAACTGGAATCAGTAATATCAGCCCTCTTCACCCCCTGGGACTGTCGGGCAGGGGGTGGGGATGTGAACAGGGACTGTCCAGAGAGGCTGTGAGACTCCTGGATGGAGACACAGAGGAGAGGTAGGAGAGCCTAGATGACAGCCTGCAGCCCAAAGTTGCTTCGATTTGGTGGCGGGCCCAGTTGTTTGGGAAGAAGAGGGTGGGGGTGTGTCTGTGGGCAGAGAGAGGAGGGAGGGTGTGACCACAGTTGGCTTTTCCTCAGCACCTAGGACAGTGTCAGTATGTGGTGGGTGCCTGGCACCCACTTGCTGAATGGAAGAACGGTGGCCCTCACCTCTAGGATGCCCCGCCTCCTGTCCTCCTTGTCCTCGGGGAGCACGTTTCCGGTGAGGAATGTATAGCAGTTGAAGCAGACTCGGTTGGGCCTGTTGTCATCATATTTGAGCTCAGCCCGGTAGTCAGAGCACCTGGCACACACCACCTGGGAGAGGACAGATAGGAGGGGCTTGGGAACGGAGGGGAGGCAGGGGAAGATCATGCTTGTACCTTGGCCTTTGAGGCGGGCGTGAGAGTAACCAAGGACAGGAGAAAGAAAAAGCAAGATTCAGGGAAGGAATGGAGGCAGAGAGTACTTCCCATGCTGGCAGAAGCCTGGCCGCCTGGAGGCCACAGTACAGGGAGAGAGGTCAGATCTGGCCCCCATTGCAGATGCCCCAACTTTTCTCCCCTTCAGAGTCCCCTTTTGTGAAGGCAGCTGTGAATCCCAGGGGCTTGCTCTGCACACACCCCTTGCACCTGATTCACTTCTCCGAGTGCTCTCTGCCCCCTCTGCGATCTCACCTGACTCTCGCAGCAGCCCCACCAGGTAAACAGCACTGGGTCTTTTATCCTCACCTAACAGCTGGGCACAGGGCAACCTAGAGGGGGCAGCGACCTGCTCTAGGCCCCACAGCTCACTGGGCACAACTGGCCCTCCAGCAGTTTAGCTTTAAGAGTCATGCAAATTTTGCGTTCAACTCAATCCTAGATTCAAGCATGTTCTAATATAAAAATGATGGGCTGGTTGTTTTTGCCAGGAAGACCTGCCCTGGGTACCCTGTGGAGTGGGGCTCACCCCCAGCCCACCATGGAGAGGCCTCCAAGAAGGCTAATATAGATCATGCTGAGGAGACTGGGTGCAAGAGGCATGACAAGACTCGAAGAGAAAATGGGGTACTGTAGGACGTGACTTCCAGGAAGACAGGGGTGTCACAGTGAGTCTGGGATGTGGGGTTGGAAATGAGGATCAAGAGATAGAGACGAGGAGGAAGTGATATTCATCAGGGAGCTCCTGTGTGTGCCCAACACAGCACGCTACCAGGGAGGGCCCCACAGGAGAAGGCCAGGGCCTGCCCCACCCTGCCCCACCAGGATTCCCATCTGGCAGGCGGGAGACAGAAACTGGGCACCAAACCACCAAAAGGATGACTCACAGGGTACAAAAGTATGCACAGGCAGGAGAAACCTCAAAATCAGGCCAAGAGCACCTCACACAGTCTCACACCATGGATTTCAACTACCTTGGGAGTATTTTATTTTTTTAACTTTTAAAAATAAATTTATTTAAATTAATTTCAAAGGGAGTATTTTATTTTCTATTGAGATTTAATTTTTTATAATATTAGTCTGTATTTATTTTCTCCTCACCAACTTTTTATTTTGAAAAATGTCAAACCTGCAGACAAGTTGAAAGAATAATACAATGATACCCCACTACCACACAATCCCCTAATTGTTAACATTTTTGCCACATTTGCTTTCTCTGACTCTGTATATATGTATTTTATTTCTGAACTATTTGAATATAAATTATAGTCGTCATGACACCTCACCCTTAAATATGTAGCTGATGTCAAATAAGAATAAGGACACTCTCTTGCCTATCAACAATGTCATGATCACACTCAGGAAATTTAACATTGATACAATATTATCTACATATGACTCATAATTAAATTTCTCCCAATGGTTCCAATAATTTTTGTAGCTGGTTTTGCTTTTCCCATCCAGGATCCAACTAAAGATCATACCTTTCATTTCGTTGTCAGAATGTTTTATTTCTTCCGTGTACCCAGAAGGCAGGTACATGAGTATTATTATATTATTCTTTGTGCTTTTTGTATTTCTTAACTATTTTTAATAATTTTTAAGGCACTACTTACAAAGTCACAGATGTGAATCGACTCAAAGCTTATCTACAGATAGAATTACCGAGAACAGTAGCTATCTCCAGATCCTTTCTATCTGGCTCTGGGATGTAACTTATCACTTACATCTGAACATAGGTGTGTCCCCAGTCCTAGAAATTTACTTTGTGTCCTGATTGCAGTTTTACACATTTTGGGGCTACTTCCCTGACTGAACCTGTCCAGCTGGTCTCCTATCCCCACCAGAGGTAATTAAGGACTACAGTAAAGGGCTTCTCTGTTTGCAAGGTAAACAGAGAGGGTAGTAAAGTCAGCAGAGAACAATTCAAGTGCAGCAGGTGCTTAAAAAGCAAAGCAAGATCTGCCTCTGGTCACTGGGCCTGAGCTGATAAGAGGGAGGAGTGGAGTAGACAGGTCCCTTCCTCAAGCAGCTGGTGGCTCGCTCCTCTGAGTGAGCCCTGCCTGAACTCTTGAGGAAGTGGAAGGAAGGGAGGAGAGGGAAGGGAGTGCACCTTCTCTCGTCGAGTCCTCACTACCATCCTGGAGGTAGGTATTATAATCCCCAAGGTACAAGCGAGGAAACTAAGAGCAGAATTAGCAGTAGAGCTGATCATGCGCTGGAGTGCTGAGGACTTGCCAAGAAGAGGAGGGCACTGTTATCTGAGAAGAGAGGACAATGAGGGGTGGGTTTAACAGGCATGGGGCTGATGAGGTGGTGGGTGCAAGGCCTGAGAGCAGCTGTGGGGGTTGGATGCCCTTCACCCTGGAAGTGAAGAATATTTCCCGATACTGGGTTTGGAGCCCAGACAAATGGCGGTAAGAAAGAAGGCGGATTAACAGGGTCACTTCGGAGGGTATCCTGAGCAAGCCATTTAACCTCTCTGAGCCTCATCTCCCCATCTGTAGAATGGGGGTAATGCAGGCCCTGCTTCACAGGTGGACGCCCGTGAGGTCCAGACAAAGTAGTTCACATGCCTGGCTCAGAGTTCGCACCTAGCGGTCTGGGGTGCACTGGGTAAAGCCAGCAGAGTTAGTGGGGAGGGACGAGCGGGGCCTGAGCATGGAAGGCACAGGCCAGGGTGGGACTGGTGGAGGCAGGGGTGCTGGGAGGAGCACTCACGTAGCCGCAGGCCCGGCAGTGGTGGCGACGGCGCGTCAGGGCGTTGAAGGGCTCCTGGCAGCGCATGCACATGGTCACCATCTTGTCCCGGACCCACTGTGGTGCCCGGAGGCCCAGCTCCTCGGACTGCAGCTGTTGGGGCAGCAGGGGAGAGACTTCATGACCCTCTTCTGCCCACTCCCTGAGGTTTTGGAGCCCCTGCCCATCTGCTGGTGGCAGCATTATGTGTGTGGTGCTTCCCAGTGGCTTCCATGTAGAGCTGACTGAACTGATGAAGACGGTATGATAGGTCACTTACTATTATTCCTGTTTTACAGGTGAGGAAACCGAGGCCCAGAGAGGTCAAGAGACTCAGCTGAGACACCCAGCAAGCCGGAGTACAGAGCTGAATTTGAAATTCAGTCACAGACACTCTCCCTGATGCTGCACCTTCCCTTGGTCTTACGTTTCTCAGGCACTTTCAAGCCCAAACCCACACTGCCCCACACAGCCAGAGCTCTATAGACCTGAAGTCCTTCCTAGGGGTAGCTGCATGTGGAGGCTTCCACAGGAATGGTTTACTAATAGAGAACCTTTCGTATTGAGCCTCTAGGTAGGATGGATGGGCTTCCCAGGTCCTTCAAATCACTCCGGGGTGGGGGGTGGGGGGGGGTGACACTCCCTGCCCTCCAAGCAGGCCTGGGTGGAGCAGAGAGGGAGTAGCCCTGTGTGAGACTGGCGGCTCCAGCCAAGGACGCAGTCTTCATTTACCTCCTGCTCCTGAGCATCTCCCTCAGGGCCCTGGACTGCAGCCTTGAAGGTTTCATTCCGCTTCTCGATTTGGTCAATGGCTGCTTGGCAGGCCTGAGGGGCGAGGGGCACAGGGAGGTGGTTAGAAGGGTGGCAGGGAGGGCGTGCTCATCTGTCCATCCATCCACACATTCAACAAACATTGCTGAAAGCCTACTGATGCTTTTATAAGCACACATTGACTGACTTAAGGGAAGAGAAACTATTATCCTCAGATTACAGATGTGAAAACTGAGGCTCAGGGATATTAAGTGATTTGTCTCAGACTACCAGCTAGGCAGTGAGAGACAGCAGGATTTGAACTCAGGTCTGACTCTCCAAACTGCCACAGAGCAACTCCTGAGGAAGAGCAGAGAGCAGCTGGGCCCGCGTGCTCACACACACACACACACACACACACACACACACACGATCCCCCCCTCACCTCTCCCCCACACACATATGTGTACCCCTCCCGTCCCCTCAGCCTGGGTAGGTAGGGTCAGAATTCTAGGGGCCCTGGAGCGTTCTGATACCTGCATCCAGGAAATCATTTCCTCTTGGGACCTGCTCAGAAAGTGAACACCGATGTTGAGGAGAGCAGCCCTTCCCAATTTCCCGCCTCCCCGCCCCGCGCCTGCCTGCCTACCGGGCTTGCAGCTCCAAGGTGCGCTGCTTCCCAGACACCAGGAAGGAGTGCGGGAACTCGGCATCAGTCAGCTCCCGCACCTGCTTGGAAACAAGAGGGAGATGGCTGGTCACACTTGTTCCACCTGCCCCACCCCCCACCCCCAGGCACTGTGGGTAGTGGGAGCTGGATTGTGCCCAGAGGACAATTTAAATTTGTGAGACAGGGATAGGGAGCTTGTTCACAGCCTCCCTAATCCCATGGTTAAGCAAATGCATTGGGCCTCCTCTAAGCAAGTGGAACCTACGCTTCTGGAATTTAAGCAGTAGCTAAATTGGCCCAGTGTGAGGTAGAAGCGACAGCTCCTGACAAAAGATTCACCAGAAATGGAAGTTGGGTCACAAATTGGATCTGGGAACACGATTTTTTCAAGAGCAGATGGAGGGTCTAGACTAAGACCCTCTGCCTCATACAGTGAATGAAAGAATTGATTGCCCCATTCATAGATCAAACAGATCCCCTGCTTCTTTCACCATCTTCTTGTCCCAGAATGTCACAGGGTCCCAAGGCCATTATGAAAGCTGCCAGTCAGGGAGAGCTTACTAAGTGACGGCCACTGAGCTCAGGGCTCTCCATACATGTTCTCATTTAATCCGCTCAACTGCTGAACCCACTGATCAGTTCTGACGCTTAATGGGCATTATGTGCCTCCTGAGGACAGCGCCTCCTGCACAGCTGAATCTGGTCAGGTCTCTAGGTTAGCTACCAGGTTACAAGAAATATGGGGACCAGGGGACATGTTAAATAACACCAATGAAGTGGTGGGAGGCAGTCAGCAAAATCCAGACTATGAGAAACTCTACCAGAGAAATGATCTGATTTGTTTCTATGAATAAATGAGAAAAAGTGGGAGAGAGAAGTTTAATGGTCTAAAAGGGATGTAAGAAGCATATCACAAATGATTCAGACAGATCAGCTGTGAGAAGACATTTATGAGACAGTCAAGG
>NW_011888799.1:746988-750609 GCF_000151845.1 Pteropus vampyrus | reverse complement strand
CCATGGTCACCTACCTCTGCAGAGGGACAGGACGAAGGTTTCTAGAGAACAGTTTCCTGAATGCCCAGTCTCAATCACCCCCAAGTCTGGGCGGTTTCAGGCCACTGCTAGCCCATACAGTGCCTTTGTGCTAATTAGAAGACATCACCTCCTCAAAACACCTTACTGACATCTGTTGGCAAACTGGCGGAACTGTCAGATATTGTTGGAACAAGACGCTTGACTGCCATCTGCTGGACGATGAGAATTGTAACTATACCATCTGTGCCTGCTGCTGTGGATGAGGTGTGCTCGTGCAGTGCACAATCCGCACAATGGTACGTGGAGACCCTAAGTGTGTGTGCTCACATTCCAGACTGGCCCTCTACAGGATGGCACAACATTAGGACCAAGTCAGATCTCAGGGAGCATCAGCTGCTGAGAACAAGGCCTCCTTGACACCCAAGCAGGAGGAGGCCAGGGGGTCATAGGCCAATGGGAAACATGGTGGTCAAAGGCCACCATGCATATCACTTAGTAATATGCATGTAAGTTTCCTCCATGTCTTTTTATGGATTAATAGCTCATTTTTTTAATCACTGACTAATACTCCATCGTCTGGATGTACCAAAGTTTATCTCCTTATTTTTAAAAGTGGAATTAACCACGTATATACGCTCACACGCAGGCAAACTGCACACAGTAACTCAATGCAGTCTCATCTGCAGAGACTGACACCTGAAAACAATCTAAACGTCCCTCAGTAGAGGGCTGGCTGAGTGAATCACAATATGTCCGCATGCTGGGCCACCATGTAGCTCTTCGAAAGGAAAATGAAGGTCCTCAAGTGCTGACACGCAGCAATCTCCAGAATTAGTAGGTAGTTATAAAAGCAAAGTGCAGAATAGTGTATGTGAAAAGCGGTTTTCACATACACCATTCGTTTATGTGAAGCAAAAGTAAGGAAGCGATAATAAATATAGAATCAGTTTGAGTATGCAAAGACTACCTCTGGAAGGCCTCACAATAAGCCAAAGCTGCCTCCAGAAAGGGGAGCTAGGGGATAGGCGATTGCATATATTTTCGTATTGTTTGATTTTGGAATGTATATAATCTATATTTTTAAAGTAATGGAAATATGATTTTTAAAAGATTTAAAACCCCAAACTACAGGGCATAATAAGAGCCCCTACATCACAGGGCTGTTATGAGGATCTGATGGGATGATGCACGACCTGATTCACGGTGACTGCCCAGTCAATGGGCACTATTATGGACTGCTGTCCCCACTCCTATTTGGCCATCTCTAAATGAAGACACACACAGCTAGGAGCTTAGATGACAGGGTAGACCTTTCCTACTCAAAGTGTGGCCTGTGGACCTGCAGTGCCAGAATCACTGGGAGCTGGTGAGAAATGTAGAATCTCTGGTCCCATTCGACCTACTGAATCAGAACCCGCATTTTAAGAAGACCCTCAGGGAATTCATGCACATACTAAAGTTTTGGAAGCACTGGTGTAGGTAGTGGGGAAAGCAGAATGAGCTTAGCTATAACGAATGCCACCCAGAGGGAAGGCCAGGCCTGTGGGAGCTGGGGAGGACCATGGACAGGAAGGCTGGGAACCCAGGAGAGCTCTAATCCCAAACTCTTCCACCTCCATGTTGGCCCAGGACCTGCTGCGGTTTGGATTCCTGGATTGAGAACCCAGGTTGGCCCCTCCCGTTACTCCCCATACTTAAGGCCCACCCTCAGGGTGAATCCCAATAGTGATTGGGGTGCCTCTCACCTTCATCCCAGCCACGTCGATGCGGGTCCTCACCTGGAAGTGGGCACCCACCTGGATGACCCTGGGCACACAGTAGAGCAGCATGTTGTTGAACTGCAGGAGACACAACATGAGTGTGTGTGCAGTGGCCGAGGCAGGAAGGATGCTCAGGTGGGGCTTCCCTGAAGGTAGGCCCAGCACCACTGATCTCCCGCCCCTCTCCCCACATTCTGGGCCAGCTCCCACTACTGGGTTGCCCTACTTGTGGGCACCCAGGGGCCACAGCAGAGCTCAGACACCTATGAGGCCTTTCTCATGGGGGCTCAGGGCGGCAGGGGCTTACTAGAGCTGTAGCACCCTCCCCGAGACCTCCAGTCAGGACCAGTTTCCAGATCTCCAGGAGATCCCTGGCTTCTTCAGTGCAAACTGAGGCAGTTCTTTCTAGTAGCTAACCTAACTCCCTCCGGCTGTGCACTCCTAGAACACTGATAAATACCACAGACTTTGAAGCCAGACCTAATTCAAATGCTGACTCTGTTGCTTCCTAGGGCATGTCTGGGAAACCTATTAGTTAGAAATCTCTGAGGCCAAGATTGTCCAAAGTCACCCAGGTGACAAAGCAGAGAAGGACAAAGAAGCAAGTTATTCCCTGTTCCTCCTGCAGTGCCAGGCAGACACTGGGCAGGAAGGACCTAGGCAGTGTGGCCCATGACTTCCCTCCCCAGTAGGAATGGACCCGGCATCTCCTTACCAAGAAAAGGTAGCGTTCCATGGGGTCACTGCGGCGGAAGGAGATCTTGAGGACCGGGCCCTCACGCAGCAAGGTGTTGGAGGGGTCCACTATGTCGTCTTCGAGGCCCAGGCGCTGGTACACCTCCCACAGTTCCTGCAGCCGCTCCTGGGGACGGAGGTGCATCCTCAGCAAAGGCTGGGCAGGGCCGACCCCCTTCTGGAAGGCTGGCCTTGTATGGACCGGGACAGGGTATGAGAGGGAGGGCCATAGCTGACCGGCGCCATGGGCAGGATCAGGGGATGAGCAGATACAGAGACCTGGGTGGGCTGAGGGAGGCTGAGAGGGCAGGTTGATGGTGACAGGGCCCCAGAAGATGCCCGCTGCTTCCACCCTGAGGGCTGGGCTGCTCACCATCTCAGTGATGGCTGCGTTGGAGTGCTGCGCCGCCGAGAAGATCATGTCGAGGGCTTCTGACAGGGTAAAAGAGCCGGAGTTGTCCCCTGAAATTCTGGGGCTGGTGGCTGAGGTAGAAGGTCCTCGAGGCTTAACGAGGTAGCCTCAGGGCCTGCTGTGAACGCCTCCGGAGCAGCCCTGTCTGCGCAGCCCAGCATATGGGGTGCCCGGATGATTGGGGGCCGTTTCCCACCCAGGTGGAGAGACTGGCAGCCACTCAAAGACAGGGCTTATGTGTTTGGCTTCCGTGTCTCGCAGTTCCCTAAACCAAGCCAGACCCAGAGGGTACAGTGGAAAGAGCATGGGCTTTGGCTTCCAAAAGGCAGGGCTTCAAATCCCAGCACTGCTTTTTTCTAGGGCTGTGTGACCTTAAGCAAGTCACTTAACCTCTCTGGGACCTAGTGTCCTTGCCTGTAAAAAATGACTAATAGTATAATGTCTAGGAAGTACCAACGACCAATGTTGATGGCTGACGGTCATCATAACCATTTTAGCAGGTGCTCATTAAATACATGGGAGCAGTTCGGGCATCCCTGGACCCCTGGGTCCCCCGGGGGTGTCCTCACTCTGGGCATCGGCTCGGTCTATGGCCTCGGCTGGCAGCTTCTGCAAGTACTCCTTGAGCAGCAGCTCGTAGCGTGGGATTCTCTGCACAGGTTCCAGCATGTGGTGCTGCAGGGTCAGGCTTCC
>NW_011888799.1:734854-745928 GCF_000151845.1 Pteropus vampyrus | reverse complement strand
GAAGGTCTCCAACCCAGGAACTGTTACAGCAGAGCGGTCAGGAGTCACCATCTGGAGCTGCCCTGCTTGAGCTGGATTCCCAACTGTACCACTTATTCTAGCTGTGTGTTCATGTGCAAATCACCTAGCTTCTCTGTACCTTAGTTTTCCCATCTGACAAATGAAAATGATGGTAGGTGACCTCAAAGCATTGTCTTTTTTTAAAAACAAACAAACAAAAACATTTATTATGAAAACTTTTAAGCAAGGTAAAATAAAAAGAATATAAAAATGAACCCTATGTATCCATCACTGGATCTAACAATTCCTAACATTCTTCTTTGCCAAAGAATTTTAAAAGATATCCCAGACATCATGGCATTTCTTTGGTAAAATATATAAAGGAAGTAATTTCACCACTAAATGCTTTAGTGGTCATCTCTGAAAGCAAAGAGGGTTTCTTGCATAACCCGATGCCATCATCTTACAGTGGGCTGATTTGAAGATTAAGCGAGTTAATAAGTGAGGTATAAAGCCCAAGTCCGGTCATGTAGGGAGCTCTCAGTTAACACTGGCTATTTCCACTGGCTCCTGTCACTCAGCCTAGTGAGAACCTGATCCACACATACAGGCTCGCGCGCACGCATGCACACACACACACACACACACACACACACACACACACAGCCTCCCACAGCTCATTCCTCCAAGCCCCTTGCCATTAAGACAATGAGCCTAGAGCAGAAGACTGCTGTGGCCACACAGCAAGGGCAGGGGCCTAACAGGCCAAACCCAGTACACTGGGAGCTGTGATCAGGGGCCTCCGGGGCTCCTGGTGGACCTCACCAGTCATCCAGCCTCTGCTGCAGCTCTGGGAGGAAGAATTGCGCATGGAACTGGTAGATGGAGGAGATGTTGGAGAAGATGAGCCTGACCACATCCTCAGGGAAGGCCTTGCTGCTTCGGGCCTCCTTCAGCAGCTCCTGGAAGAACACCTGCAGCCGCCATTGGATTACTGGGCCTGCAGCAGAGAGGGAGCCACCCACACCAGCCCAGGGGAAGACAAACACAGCCCCAGGGACTTCGGGGACCCTCCCAGCCTACCGAAGGCTTTCGCCTCCTTGATATCCCATTATTCTCACAAGAACCCCAGAAGAGATAGGCAGGGATATTCTGGCCACTTTACAGATGGATAAACCAAGGCCTATAGACTCAGGGACTTGGCCAAAGGTTGGCAGCTGATGAACGTCAGAAATGGGGCAATTCAGGGTCTGTCAAGGTCTTGGCCTTCGCCAGGCTAAAAAGCCCTTTGCTGATGTTAAATGATTTAACCCTCTAGCCTAGGGGCTCCTTAAGAAAGTGTGAAAGGGTAATAATGGTGAAGATGTTGACATTGGGATGACAGATGGGGATGCTCTGTGGGGCCTGGAAAGACTGGCTGGTGTGTATTCTGCTATACATGAGGCACAAGGCACCAGGGTGAAATGGGGAGTGGCACTAATGGGTTAAATCCTGATTTCTGCCCCAACTCCAGCCAATGGGGTTAAAGGACTCAGACTTCCTAAAATCAATTTGAGGGGTTCTAACTCTTAGCCCTGACGAGGTGGGTCGAGAGGAAGAGCAGGAGTAGGGAGAGGAGACCCGGGTGCTGGGGGTCCAGTAGGGGCATCCTGGCCACTGGCCTGGTCTAGCAGGTGGAGGCGTGCCACGTAGGCCTGCTCTGTCTCCAGCAGCTCCTGGACGATTCTCTTCTCCTCAGGCTCCTGTAGGGTGTTTGCGGGGAGGAGAAGAAGAGGGACAGCTTTGGTCTCTGATGGGGACCTTGGGTATAGTCTCCAAAGATGCCTCAGTGAAACACACCTCCCGGCATTCATGCCTTCCCATGGTGCATCTGGGCTGGCTCTGGGGTCACTTGAACTGAGAGAATTGGACAGAAGTGAGGCTGTACCAATTCTGAGCCTAAGCCCTAAGAGGCCTGGAAGCTTCTGCCTGTGCTCTCTTGGGAGCCTCGAATCACCATATCTGGAGGTTTGGTTGCCCTGGTGAAGAGACCTCGTGAAGAAACCACATGGAGAGGAGAAGCCCTGAGACTACACGGAGAGAGAGCCAGGGGCCCAGCCATGCCAGCATCCCAGCTGAGCCCAGCTGTCTCCATCCAGCCAGGCACCCGGCTTGAGAGTTGAGCTTCTTGGACATTCCAGTCCCAGCCGCTATGTAACTGCAGCCACAGAGAGACCCTGTTATGGACTAAACTGTGCCCCTCCCCGCCAATTCATATGCTGAAGCCCTAACCTCAAATGGGACTGTATTTAGAGATAGGGCCTTTAAGGAGGTAATTAAGGTTAATTGCAGTCATAAGGGTGGGGCCCTAATACACTAGGAAGAAGAAGAGATACCAGAAGACTGCCACAAAGAGAAAAAGTCCTGTGAGGAGACAGTAAGAAGGCAACTGTCTACAAGCCAAGAAGAAAGGCTTCACCAGAAATCAACCCTGTAAGCACCTGGATCTTGGACTTCCAGTCTCCAGAACTGTGAGAAAATAAATTTCTGTTGTGTAAGTCACCCAGTCTACGGTATTTTGTTATAGCAGCCTGTGCTGACTAGGACAAACCCAAGCGAGACCAATATAAAAACTATCCAATAGCATTCCAGTCAACATACAAAATTATGAGAAATAATAAATTGTATTCAGACACTACATTTTTGGGTGGTTTGTTATGAAGCGATTAATAACCAGAACATACTATTATGATCACCATCCCCATTTTGCGAGTGAGGAAACTGAGGTACGAAGAGGTTAAAGTGACTTGCCCAAGGTCACACAGTTTGTAAGCAAAAGAGCTGGGATGTGAACCTTGGCAGTCTGGCTCCAGGTACACAGTATCGTGCAGCCTAGCTCTTGAACTCCACAGACAAGGAAACTGAAACCCAGAGAAGGGAGGTGACTTGCCTGGGATCAATATAAGGGCAAGAATTAGCACTGATCTCTATTTCTAGTTGGGCTTGTTACCTCCTTCAGTGGGTAAACTGAGGCCACACCAGGGTAGGGTATCTGGTTCACAAGATGGAGACTGTTCCTAGCTGTGTGGCCTTGGACCAGTTCCTTAAGCTGTCTGAGTTTTGATTTCCTTGCCCAGAAGACTCTACACTGAGGGGTGTGTGAAATAGTACCAGCAGTGTGGTGCATATTAGACACTTAAAAGCCTTTAGTGGAAGAGAATTTAGCTTCCAGCTGGGGAAGTGCTGACTCTGGCTGAGAGAGAATGTATGGGGAGGAGGAGGGCAGTGGAGGGGACTCCTAGTTCCCCACTTCTACCCCAGCCCTTAGGCACCTGCATCCCCGTCCCGGGCTGGGTCCCGGGCTGGTAAGATTTCCTCCAGGCCCCGCTGGACAGTTTGTTCTTCAGGGAGCTCAGGTACCTCCTGCTGACAGTCCTGGGCTCAGACCCCAGGGCCTCCTCCACATTGGGCCTCTGCCATGGCCCTGTGGGTGGGGGAGGCCTGCACCCAGGGTGATGATGCTTGGCCTCCAGCATGTGGGCTCCAGGTGCTGCTCCTGGTGTCCTGAGAAGAGAGTGGACTTGAGGGTTTCCTGTCTGTAGAGTAGGAACAATAGTGCTTCGTTGGTGGGGATTTTGGAGTGATTAATGCAAATCACTCGTGTGCAGTGGCCCCTGAATACCTGGCCCTCAGGAAGAATTTGCTAAGTAAAATATCCACTTCCCTCCTAACACTTTCTTGGTGGGAACACCAGTCTTCAAAATGAGTCATCCTGAACTGTGTTTTGTTCTCTGGGGAACTACATACTTCCCTGTTTAAAATGCAGTGAGGAACCCTTCCTTCTGCACACAGAGGTTTTTAAGAGCCGTCCCCCTCCCCATCAGTCACCCTCATCTGTGGACCTTGCCCCTGTTTTTAGTCTCTGCAGCAAGAAAGGCCTTAAAACCTTAGTAGCTGACAGGTCAAGGGAAGGTGGGAGTCACAGAACACTGTGAAGGGAGGGTAGAGCTGCTAAAGGTAGGGCTTTTCAGTAGGAGCTATATGCCCTATGCACCTCCAGCAGGGGGCAAAAACCAGCCTGGGAGCAGCTTTCCTGTGCTACCAGAGACGGGCCTTCGTAGGGCAGCTCTGTCACTATACTTACTGGGTCTGCAGGCCAGCTAACTTCTTTAGAAAACAGAGTCCACCCTCACCGAATATATCCAACGATTTGGGCTACATTCCATTCCCTTTGGTGTGGAATGGCTTGTGACGACAGCACAGGTAGGCACCCTTATGAGAAAGATAGGCTGGGAAATGGAAAACCAGCCAGGTACAGAATCTCCGACGTTCTGTGTGAAAGTTTTTCATTACTCCCATTTTGAGCTAAGGAAAGTGAGATGCAGAGAAGATAAGCACTTTTCAGCTAGGGGGTGGCAGAGGTGGGATTCAGGTCAGGCAGGCTGGCTCCTGAGCTTTCACTTTAAACTGCCCCTGCACATTTGAGCCAAGGAGAAACAGGTCCAGAGAGTCGATACAACCTGCCCCAAGTCACCGCTTGACTTTGCGGCAGAGAGAGGATTGAGACCCAGTGTCCAATGGCCCCTCGTGGGTTCTTTCACTCTTCCCTGGTGCTCCAATGCCCAGTTTCTCAGCCTATAGATCTTCAGCTCATGGAAGTAGCTGAGACTCAGGTTTTCTGTTTTACATGTGGTTTCAGCTTCTGCATTTCTCTCCAAGTGCCCCAGGCCAGCTTCTCTTTCCTCTTCACCCGCCTTAGTTTCAGATCAGCTAAAGTGCTGAAGACCTCACAAGAAAGCCCAGGCCAAGGCAGCTAGCATGGGGCCCCTTACACAATAAGGGGTAACTTTTACCCTCTTGACAGGGCTACCTCTGACCACATTCTGGTCTGAGGGCTGCCTCCTCCTGCTAGGGTTGTTGTCTGGGCAGAGTACATATACTTGAGGGTCTCCACCGGGCACGCCTGGCATGCTGGGTTGGGTGCTGCCTTCTCCTCACACCCATGGGGATGGTGGGCCAGGACGGTGGTTCCTAGAGCTGTCCTCTGTGCTAAACAGACATGCTTGGCAAAGGACCCCGGGAGAGGCAGAGTAAGGTCACCTGGCTCAGAAAGTTGAACCACCTTTCCAGGTCCACATCTATGCCGCTCCTGCTGGGAAGCCCACTGAAGGTTTTGTCTGCTCTCAGCGCCCTCAGCACAGCCCTCCAGCATATCAACAAGTACGCCCTCACCTCCAGTAATTAGGATATTTACTGTCCACAAGCTGGCATCACGGTAATTCTATGAGCTTAGCATCCAAAGACAGAAATCTTCTGGATGGAGATCATTTTTTAGGCACCTGGGTCTGCTACAGTTCCTGTGTGACGCTGCTCTGTACCAACTACACCCCTTCGGGACTGAGGCGCTTTTCCCTGCAGCTGCTGTTAGTATGGCAGCTGATGGGTTATTACCTGAGTTCCTCTCTGGAAATTGTCCTCCTTGGAAGAGAGCTGCCTCACCCAAGGTCAAGTCCACATCCGACGACTAGTCCATGTGGACCCAACCCTTTGGAATGACCTGAGGAGCATCCCAGCTCTAGAACTCCCTGGGACAGACTGGGAACTCTGTTGCAGGTATATGACAGTTCAACTCCTCCCTCTGCCCAAAGCTGTGTCCCTCACCCCCGCAGGTGTTGTTCCCAAAACTCCACCTAGTAAATCTCCTGAAGTAAATCTCTATCTCAGTCTATTTCCAGGAAACCCTACCTAAGAAGGTCCCTAACACAGTCCTTAACATGCCTCCAGAGTGGATTAAAGCCACACGCAAACACATGCACACACATGTGTGCATGCACACATACACCATCCGTGCCACTAATGACCTCCACACATCTGACCCAGTCTTTTCCCTTCAGACAGAAGCCCCTGCATGGCCCCTTGCCCATGAACTTAAAGCACTTAAAGCCTTTCTACCTCTCTGTATCTTTATTTTCTCATCTATAAAATGGGAATAAAAATAGAACCTACCCTGGTTAGGCTGTTAGATGATTAAATGAAATAATTAACAAAACGCACTTAGAACAGTGCCCCATAGGTAGGCTGACCATACATCCAGGTTTACCTGGTTTAGTCTCAGCTTTTCCTATTGTCTGCTCCTCCCACCAAAAAAAATTTAATGGCATTCACTTTCAATGTCAGTAGTGTCCTGGTTTGAATGATAAATTACATGTTTATCCTATATATCAGGAGTAAGTGCTTGATGAGTATTAGCTATCATTTCTCTGGAGGGGCAACAGGTGGAGTTCTGCAGCTCAAACCCTGTGCTCGGTCCACCCCGTCTCACTCATAATTACACACAGGTCTGGAGTCTCTCCAGCATATCAACAAGCACGCCCTCACCTCTGCTCAGCTCCTGGTGCCCCAACAACATTCTCCTGTGCTCTGAGGAACCCATGACTGAGGGACACAGGCGCTGCCCAGGCAGGAGTCCAGGACAGGGCCCAGAGAGAGATCTGCTCACTGAGAGGAGTCCAGAGCTCCTGGGACAGGCTGGGGCCTCTGTTGCAAGTACATAGCAGTTCAACTCCTCCCTCTGCCCAATGCTGTGTCTCTCACCCCCACAGGTGTTGTTCCCAAAACTCCACCCAGTAAATTCCCTGATTTACTGGCCCTGGTCCTATTCCTCAGCCTGGAGACTGGGAGGGTCTGTGCTGCCCAAGGGCCCAGGGGAGGGAGGAGGAGCTAGAGGGAGGCTGGAGGGAGGCCAAGGTGACCCTTCCCACCCCCACTACCCCATACCTGCTGTTCTCAAACACAGTCACCAGATTGGATACAGATGCCAGTTTCTCTTTACTCTTCCCCTCCATCCTGCAGGCCTCCAGGGTCCCTGAAGTAGGGAGAGAGGCCTCCAGCCAGCACACTCAAGCCACCCCCGCCTGGGGTCATAGGTAGGCTAAGTAAGGCATTGGGAATCTGCTCCCATCCTTCCTGAGGGCCCAGCAGATCTTCTCCTGGCTTCCGAAAAAAGAAGGAGGAAGTGGTCCCAGAGCCACAGCCCTGCAGGGGAAAGGCCACTGCTCCCCACAGAGGGAGGAGCCCACTCAGGCCCCACCCCTCCCTCACAGGGGCTGACCTTTCACTCCTATAGACCTTCACTTCTAGAAGCCACAGCACCAGAGGTGGTTTCTGGAGCTGGACCCCCTGGCTGGTCTCTCGGCCTGACCATCTCTGGCCAACTACACTTTCTCACAAGATCCTATGGTTTTACTTGGTCCTTTCTCAACTTCTTTTCCGCAAATGACCCTGTTCACTGCTGTAAGGAAACAGTTTTTTTCTTATTAAAAATAAATCACGAGCCTGTTAAGGGCTGGCAAAGAGGAGTTTATGTTCTCACCTCCCCACTGGGGTTCTCTTATTTTAATGGCTGTTGTCTCCACCTTGTTGCCCCAGGGGAGGACAGCTTCCTCCCTGAAACTCTGATAATAATAATAGCTAATACACACTCTTTTTTAGTGCTTACAAGTGTTTTCTCATTTAATCCCATAACCACCTATGAAGTGAGTCCTATTACTATCCCCATTTTACAGAAGAAAAAACTGAGGATCAAAGAGGTTAAGTAACTTACTCAAAGTCACCCAGTAAGAACGCAAAAGAAATGTTTCTAAAGCAAAGGTGAATATCTTACAATTCTAGCAAAGATTCGGTTGTGAACTTGGATGACCATGTTCTCACTGCTCCACCCTCAGGCTTCCCTGCTCCTAGCACAGTGGGTTGTCTCCGCCTGATACCTCTTCTACCACCTGGCCTTCTAGAACAAATGGCCACTTCCTCTGTTCCCTTAATTAAGCCTCACAGGCCCTCAGGGATCTCCCGCTGGGTGCTGGTCTCCCTTGTCCTGAGCCAGGGGCCTCCATTGAGATTGGTCTTTGTTCTGCAGTGTAGAGACTTGGTACTCAAGTACCTAGCACAGCTTCACACTCCAGTGCCTATGAACCCCTGGGGCCTCACACGCCCAACAGCCTCACTCTCTCAGAGCTTCCTCTGAGCAACTTCTAGCAAATACCTGACTCCTCCCCCAAACCCTAAATTTCACGAATCTTCCTCACTTTTCGTCTTTACTTTTTATTATGGAGTATTTAGAACATATATAAAAGTAGACATAACAATATAATGCACCCCGTGAACCCATAACCCAGACCCAACAACTCATGGCCAGTCCTGCTTCATCTGTAGCCACATTCATTCCCCCTTCCCCTATAATTTGAAACAAATCCCAGACATCAGATGATTTTTCGCCCATTAATATTTCTGTGTGTATCTACACACACACACAATCACACACATACATATAATGGTAATATTATTCTATATGTACATATATACATATGTTTTATATATATTATATACAGTCGACACTTGAACAACATGGGTGTGAGCTGTGTTGGTCCACTTGTACATGGATTTTTTTCTAACTGACCTGCGCAGGTCAAACCTGCTTTGTTCAAGTTTCAAGTGTATTTTTGATCAGCCATTGGGACCCATGTATGCAGAAGGCTGATTTAAGTTATATGTAAATTTTCAACTTCGTGGGAGGTCAGCACCCCTCATCCCCACATTGTTCAACTGTACATGTATATGTAAATGTATGAAACAATATTATCATTACCATACCCCAAGAGATATTTAGCAATGGTTCTTCAATATGCTTAAATACCCAGTCAGCATTCAAAGTGCCAATTCATCATAAATGTCATCTGCTATAGACTGAATTATGTCTCCCTCAAATGCGTTTATTGAAGCCCTAACCCCTAATGTATCTATATTTGGAAATAGAGAGTTTTGGAAGTAACTAAGATTAAATGAGGTCATAAGAGTAGGGTCATAATCTGATAGGACTGGTGGCCTTATAAAAAGAAGAAGTGATCTTTCTCTCCACAGCCTCCCTAAGTCCCCAACCTCACATGGCTCAGAATAAAAGCCATGTGAAGATAAGTAGCCACGTACGAGCCAGGAGAGAGTCCTCCCCATAAACAGAACCCTGCCAGACCTTGACTTGGGACTTCAGAACTGTGAGAAATAAATTCTCCTGTTTTTAAGCTTTCCAGTCTGTGGTATTTTGTTATGGCAACCTGAGCAGAGTAATTTATCATTATCTTCAAAAAATCAGGATCCAAATAAGGTCTACATGTCACAACGTGCTGACCCATCTATTAAGTCTCTTTTCATCCACAGGTTCACCTCGCTCTTTTGGTTATGCTACACAGAACAGCCGAGAGGACACTGGGTTGCTGGCCCTACAGGTCCCACAGTCGGGATGATGGTAGTGCTGGCTCTTGGATTTCCTGTTCATGATAATTAGAGCTAGGGGCTTGATCAGATTCCTACTTAAATGCCATTCCTTCCTGGATGTCCTCCCAGGTCTGGAGAGGCCACCTTCGTTGGTGCTCCTCTTCTTTAGACTGCAGTGCCTGGTTTCCCCTCGGCCTCCAGACTGTACGTCGGCTCCCTACAGGCAGGGCGAAGGCATGTGTGCTTCCTGGCTTCCAGAGCAGAGTCTGGGCTGGAACTGCGGGACATGGGTGCCCCTCACACGGAGGTGGGAGAGTGGGTAGAGGCACCTGCAGTAGGCCACCTAATAGCCCAACTCTGAACATGACACAGGCACCATCAGAGCAGCATCTGCCCAGGTAGGAGGGTCATGATGCGCACATCGCCAAACAATCTTCCAGGGTTCTGCCTCCCAATGCTCCCCATGCTCCTTAACCTTGGCTCCTCACAGTTCTGTCAGCCTTTCTACCTAACGTCTCACCTGCAGGCGTCACCTGAGGTTCAGCCCAGGCTTTCTGGTCTCCTTCTTCACACACACACACACACACACACACACACACACACACACACACACACACACACACACACATACCCTGAACCACCCAATTCAGAATCTATCCCAGGGTTCCTGCCCTCCTACCCCAGCCTGAGTATTCCCAAGACTTCAGGGCATCTCTAGGGGCATGTCTCATCTTCGCTTCCAACTCAACACGCAGACTCTAAAACCAGCACTGTTATCCCATGGAAAGATTCTCAAATTCTTGGTGAGCTGTCGAGACCCTTCTGGTCTGGCTCTGATCAACCTTCCCAGCCATTTCTTCCTCACGTGCCCCCAGGTCTGGGTTGTGACTTTGAGTGCTGGCTCAGTGCTGAATCAGCTGAGCTAAGCTGAGCCACAGTTCTAGACACCCCTTTCTTGCAATTGTCCGTGGTTCCAGAAGGGATGCAGCAGCCGCGTTCACTCCTGAGGAGGGCACAGGGCTCCAGCATTGTTGTACTTCACACTTGTTGGTGCAGGTCTCTGGGCTCTCCACTCACCTCCTCCTTCAGCTCATCTAACTCCTGGACCAGGTGTGTGGTTAGTTTCAGGACAGAGGGTGCCTACTTCTTCTGCAGGTCACCTGTATCACTGAAGTTGGTGGCTTGGAGGTGGCTGCCTGTTCATCCTCCAGAGTCCCACTTCTTCTCACTGGTTCAGTTCATTGTTGCTTTCCCCACTTCACATCCATCTTCCCTATCCGACTGCCTCCCCTGATGATTTTTAGACTCAGAAGTAGCAAATCTTTAAGTAGCTTCCCCATTGTAAAAGGTCAAATCCTATATTCTGTCTCTCTCCTGGTAGTTCTACTTCTCTCATTAAATCTGACCTATAGGAAAAATGGTCATGGGAATGTGAAGTACATCATAGGGAATATAGTCAATAATATTGTAATAACGATGTTGTGTCAGATGGATTCCAGACTTATGGAGGGATCATTTCATAAGTTATATAAATGCCTAACCACTATGTTGTATATCTGAAACTAATATAATATTGTATGTCAACTGTAATTGAAAATTTTTAAAATTATCGGACATATATGCCTTCGGCTAGTAACTGAACTTCACTTTCCTCATCCGTGAAATGGAGATAATCACAGTGCCAACCTCCTGTGGTGTTGTGAAGATTAAATGGGAAAATAATATGTGTAAGAGCTTAGAAAAAGGCCAGGTACAGAGTAGGTCCTCAGTGAATGTTGGCTACAAACATTTTTATTCCTGACAGAAGACCTTCCCATGGCTCCCCTCT
>NW_011888799.1:727494-733524 GCF_000151845.1 Pteropus vampyrus | reverse complement strand
AGTGAATGTTGGCTACAAACATTTTTATTCCTGACAGAAGACCTTCCCATGGCTCCCCTCTGCCTTGACCAATCAGTTCTTTTGCCTGGAATGTCTCTGCCCTATCAACAAACAGCCTGTTCACTTCCTCTAGGAAGGCTTCCTTGATTGATATCCACCGCCAGAAATTCCTTTTCTTCCTCAAAGACTTGGTGTTTCTCTCTGTTTACTTGGACCTCTTCTGCCCCATTCATTAAGTCACACATTCAATCGACAAGTATTGAGCACCTACTATGTGTCAGCACTCTGATAGAGGTTATGGATTAAACACAGTCTCCTGCCCCTTAGCCCACAATGTAATAAGGAAAGTGAACCTGTTAACCACTAAAATATGGTGGGAAATTCTTTGAACAAATGAGTCGTGAACACCCAAAGAAGGGGCATTGAAGTCTGCAGAAAGCAGAGGGTGCTGCTGTTAAGGCTTCCTAGCCTTTTGGCTCTCTAGGCGGCACCATGGAAGTTGGCACGAACAAGTGCCTTACAAAAGGTGGCAAAAAGAGAGTCAAGAAGAAAGTAGTCGGCGCATTTTCTAAGAAATATTGGTATGATGTGAAAGCAGCAGCTATGCTCAATATAAGAAATATTGGGAAAACACTAGTCACAAGAACTCAAGGAATCAAAATTGCATCTGATAGTCTCAAGAGTCATGTTTTTGAAGTGAGCCTAGCTGATGTGCAGAATGACAAGACTGCATTTAGAAATCTCAAGCTAATTACTGAGGATGTTCAGAGCAAAACTACCTAACTCATTTCCATGTCATGGACCTTACCCATGACAAAATGAGTTCCACAGTCAAAATCTGGCAGACCATGACTGAAGCTCATGTTGACGTCAAGACCAAGGGTGGTTACTTGCTTCATCTGTTCTGTATTGGTTTTACTAAAAAACGCAGCAAACAGATTCGGAAGACCTCTTATGCTCAGCATCAACAGGTCCACCAAATCCGGAAGAAGATGATAGAAATCGTGACCCGAAAGGCACAAGTGACTTGAAAGAAATAGTCAATAAATTGATTCCAGAAACATTGGAAAAGACATAGAAAATGATTTGCCAATCTATTTATCCGCTCCGTGATATCTTTTTTAGAAAAGTCAAAATGCCGAAGAAGCCCAACTTTGAATTAGAAAAACTCATGGAATATTATAATGAAGGTAGCAGTTCTAGAAAGGCTAGTAAGAATGAGACAGGTGTTAAAGTTGAAAGAGCTGATGGATACGAGCCCCCAGTCCAAGAATCTGTTTAAAATTCAGACTTTTCATAGAGATAAATAAAACCTATTCATGATATTGAAAAAAAAAAAAAGAAAAGAAAAGAAAAAAGAAAAAAAAGAGCTTTCTAGCAGAGGCAACCTGAAGGATGAAGGATGAATTAACTCTCCAGGTGGACAAGGTAAGAAAATGCATTCAAAGCAGAAGGAACAGCATGTGCAAAGGGGTGTGGGCATGAGAGACCAGGGCAAGACCAGAAGAAGAGCAGGGAGTCCAGCACATCAGGGTGCCCAGGGGCTGGGGAATGAATGGCAGGGCATAGGCTGAGGGCCCTGGCAGGATTTGTCTGCAAAGTTGAATGATGTGCTTATGAGGTGGGGGAGTGTATACAGAATTTTAAACAGAGGAGCCCCTGATCTGATGGCTATGAACACGTCCCCTCTGAGGGTGGACAACGTCTCCATTGCAGGGCTCTTGGGGTCCTTACATGGATAAGCCTGGTGCTTTCTCCCCTCTGCTTTCAAGCCCTAAGGAGAATGGAAGAGCTCAGTTCTCTGCAGCCCAGACAAGGGGAAAGAGAGAGGAGAGAGGAGGGAGGGAGAGACGTCCAAGCACAAACTGTGGGGCTGGGCAGTCACGGGGCTGACAAGAAAGCTCTGCCCTGGGATGCAAAGGGAGCTTGTGAGCAGACTGGGGGCACCCAAAAGGCCCCTTGCTGAGAGCCTTGGGGCAGCAGGGGGCATTTGAGGCTGCCAGGGTAGAACTGTCAGAATTGGGTACCTGGATGCTGTGAGTGTGTGTGGTTTGTATGTGAGTATGTGGTATGTGTATATGTGTGGTGTGTGTATGTATGTGATACGTGTGGTGTATGTGGTATATGTTGTGTGCGTGTGTGTGTGTGTGTGTGCGTGCGTGCGTGTGCGTGTGAGTGTGTGTGCAGGGAATTTCCAGGGGTTCATGAAGGTGTAGCTTTTTCAGGGGAGAATGAGAACTCGCAGGGGAACATTTATCCCCAGTGAGCCAAGGCCTGGGAGGGAACAAGCTTGGCCTGGTGAGTTCCCAGAGGCTCCCCCTCATTCTCAGCTCCGCCTCACCTGCTGGCCTCTAGCCTTAGCCAAGCGCAGCACCTTCGAAGAGCTTAATGGCCTGTAACAGACAGGCCTGTGATCAAGGGATGAAGTGGCTCCAGGGACTGATGCAGGCAGCCAGCCGAAACCTGTTCCTGTGGCTTGTGTGGTCCTTGACACCCCTCCCCATGCCAGCCTCACAGCCCTCTCTTCCCCCTCAGCCCCTACTCTCTGGCAGGAGCTGTCTGGGTAGTCATGTGGTGAGCAGAGACCATGCCACCAGTACCAATGAGAGGAGTGGGCCTTTGTCACCGGTCCCTGACTTGGAGGGGGAAAGCTAAAAAAAGCTAGCCTCCCTCTCAGACTAGTCTGGACTGTCCCCTCCCTTAAACAGTCAGAATTTCCCCACTCTGCTGCACTCCCACTACTGCTGAGACTGTCTTCTGGGAGGACTTGGGGCTGCCCCTTTAGCGGGTGTGGGTCCAGGCTTCAGGCAGTCACCTGCCTTCTTTCCCTTCACCTTTTCCAGGACACTTCTCACATTTTGGTTTCTGTATGTCTCTGCCCCTTTATGGTCTGGATGTTCCTAAATTGTATTGTTAGTCTGAGGGCTATAATTACTCAGAGCCATTCAGCTCTGTGAAGAACACAGGGAGGCAAAACTCAAACTCCCCCAGTTGAGGGCTGGCCGCTCAGGCAGGGAGTCTGCTCAAGGGTGTAAAGACAGCAGAAAGACAAGACAGCAAATGAGTCAGTCCTGACGTGGGTGGCCGAGAGGACGTCAGCGAAGAACGTAAACAGCTTTCTTCTTCTGCAGTGTGTGAACTATCTAGTTTCAAAGTTGGCATTCTCAGGGATTGGGCAAGGCTTGCCCTGGCGTCCACCCCACTGTTCAGGAAGGACTCAGGGTCACCAGAGGCAGACAGCAGGCGGGGCTGAGGGAGGTGTCCTGGGAAATAGAGAATGAGAGGGAGGGGTGTATGTGAAATAGCAGCAGGGCTATTTATAGCAGCCAACAGTGCAGGAGGCAGGAGCCATGCCCCCAGGAGGCAGAGGGACAGATTGTGTTTCTAGGGGAGGAGAGTGGGCCTGGCAGAGCTAAGGCCAGGATCTGGTCAGGAAGGCGCCAGAAGGGAGGCAGCGAGGTTGCCCAGGCCAGGAATGGTGCCAAGCTGTGCCTGAGAAGGCACCCAGAGTGCCAGCACACGGCCAGCATACAGGACCTCACGCTCCACCCCGGGTCAGGTTCCTTTTATCTCCAAAGAGCTGTGGGCTGTCCAGGACCGCTGAGTCCTTCACAGCAGCTCATAAAGAAACATGAGTCGCTTGGAGAGAATCAACAGACTTCCAAGTAGAGCAAGGGAACCAGTTGTTCTTACACAGCCAGCCAATTGCCCTGCCCAATGGTAACCTTTCTCCCATGGCCCACCTCCCAGCCTGAGCCACTTCTTCCCATCTTCCTGCACAATAGCAAGAGCTGTTCTCTGCCTGCGATTCCACCATTAATACACCTTCTCTAAGCTCCTCTTTTACATACGTTCCAGGAGAGCTGTTATATAACCAACCACACATAAGCCACTAAAATCCAGTTCTCCCATAAAAAGCTGCAGGATTCCTTCCTTCCGTCCCATCAGGGTTCTCCCTTTATTCTTTCAGCACATAGTGCCTGTGCTCAGAACTTGGAGGAAAGGTGACAAATGATACTCATAAATCCTGCCTGAGGCCTCAGTCCTTACAAGACCCTGAGAGGGCAGGACCTTTATTTGTGTCTGCGTCCCCGGTGTCAGCACAGTGCCTGCCACACAGTAGGCCCTCCACAAATTTTTTGTGAGTTCTGAGCGTGTAGGAAGGGGTCCTGGGAGAGTGAGTTTGGCTTTTGGTGTCCCCTAACCTCATTATCCACTCTGGCCAGGTTCCGTCAAGCCCCAGCCCTGTCTCCCGCTCCTCTCCCCACCCCTCGAAGTTAGAACACACTCTTCAGTTTTCTACCCACCTCGGGGCTCCGTGCTCCAGTATGAGTGAAGCACCAATCCTTCCCCATCACAGTCCCAGTCCCTCACAAGGCAAATCGGAAAGATTTGCTGGCCGAATGTCCACTCTAGCTTCAGTTTCTCGACATTTTTTAGAGGCCAGCTTCCTCTGGTCTATGTGAGAGGTATATCTAGTTTATGTCTTACTGGGTGTCATAGCCAAGTCCATAGCCAATGGTCTACAAGGCCCAACTCCCTGGCCTCATTTCCACCAGTTTTCCCTCTCTCAGTCTGCTCTGGACACTTGGCCTCCTCCTGCCCTTTGACTTGCCAGACATAGTCCCACCTCAGGGGCTTTGCACTTGCCATTTCTGTCTACAACTCTGTTCTGCCAGATATCTGCATAGCCCACCCTTTCGCCTTCTTCAAATCTTTACTTAAATGTTACCTTCTCACCAAAGCCTTTCCTCACCCCAATATACCCTCCAAATTGTAACACTGATGTAGGGAGGAGGCAAGACAATTAAATTGTTAATCAAGCCACAATCAGAGACTGCAATATGCAGATCAGACTGCAGCTAGGCCAGGAGGACACCTTCAGAACAAAGGAAAATTTCGGTTTGGATTGCTAACAAACCATTCCCCACACCTGTGAAGGGGAAACGGGAACCAAGAGTCATTCCGTATGGCTAAAACATGGGGAACCTATGAATTAAAGGCTGGGAACTGCCAGCAGGCCTTTCACTCTAAATATGCTTACCCTTTCACATTACATACTCTTCCCCTTCCTTGCTGTATGTCCATATCAAAGGAAATGGGTTAACATAGTTCTTTTAAACTATGGCTCACAGATAAACTGAATTCCCTGAATACTCTGGGTCCCTCTCAGTGCCTTTATTCTGTCCCTCTCTCCCTGTCTCTCTCACTGTTCCTCTCACTCTCTGCCTCTGAGAGGAGACCTGTCCATGGAGTGTCACCTCTTTTTTAATAAACTTTCCTTTGACTCTAACTCTGGCGTGTGTGTTGAATTCTTTCTACACTCTCCACCAAGGACCCTCTTCTTCTCTCGGTACAGGGTTTGGTCTCCCCCTCCGCTCACGGAAATTTGTCCTGTCCTGTATCAACACCACCACACATTCCTAGTCTTTCTCCTTGCTTTATTTTTCTCACTTTCTGATATACTGATTTCTTTGCTATGTTGATTGTCTCTCTCCCCCACTAGAATGTTAGCTCCATGAAGGCAGGTGTTTTTGTCTATTTTGCTTACTGCTATAGCCCCAGCATCTACAACAGCATCTGGAACATAGTAGGTGTTCAATAAATATCATCGAAAGAATCAAGGGGAATTTTTGCTTTCTGTCTCTCCTAAGCTCTCACAGGGCAGAAACTCCAGGACTCAGCTTCACTGTGAGCCAAAGTCCATTCTGCCTCTGGTCCCTACTGCAATCTCTTCCCTCCTGGACAAGATGCAGCTTCTACCTGGTCCCCAGCAGGGTGGAAGGGAGTAAGCCACACCTCTCTTACTGCCTTACCCTTTATTAGAGGCAGAATTGGGAGCTACAACCTGGGGTGGGAAGAGAACTTAAACTGATGCTATCTGTGACTTCTCTCTCAGTCCAAAGAAAAAGTGGTGCCTTCTTTTAAAACTATAAATTGATAAAATTTTAAAAGGTGCACGTTGGAATCATCATCTGTAGAGTTTCTCTAAAACATTTTGTTTCCAGAATCCATCCTCAGAGAATTTTT
>NW_011888799.1:724333-726408 GCF_000151845.1 Pteropus vampyrus | reverse complement strand
ATCTTCTGGGTGCTCCCTTGTAGGTAACTAATTGCTTTTCTCTTGCTGCTTTTAAGATTCTCTCTTTCTATTTAACCTTTGGCATTTTAATTATGATGTGTCTTGGTGTGGGCCTCTTTGAGTTCATCTTGTTTGGGACTCTCTGAGCTTCCTGGGGTTGTATGTCTATTTCCTTTACCATGTTAGGGAAATTTTCTGTCATTATTTCTTCAAATAGGTTTTCAAAATTTCTTGCTCTCTCCTCTCCTCTGGTACCCCTATGATGTGAATGTTGTTATGCTTGACGTTGTCCCAGAGGGCCCTTAAACTATCCTCAGTTTTTTGGAATATTTTTTCTTGTTGCTGTTCTGATTGGGTGTTTTCTGCTAGCTTAAGTTCTAAATTGCTGATTTGATCTTCTGTTTCATTTAATCTACTGTTGATTCTTTTTAATATATTCTTCATTTCTTTTATTATATTTTCCATTTCTGACTGGTTATTTTAATGTTTTCTATCTCCATTTTTATGTTTTTTATCTCTTTGTTAAAGTTCTCACTGACTTCATCTACTCTCTTCTAAGTTCATTGAGCCACCTTATAACCAGCATTTTGAACTCTGCATCTGGTAGATTGCTTGTCTCCATTTTTTAAAGTTATTTTTCTGGAGCTTTGTTCTGTTCTTTCCTGTGGGACATGTTTCTTTGTCTCCCCATTTTGGTTGCCTCCCTATGTTTGTTTCTATGTATTAGGTAGGGCTACTATGTTCCTGGTGTTAGTAGAGTGGTCTTAAGTAGTAGGTGTCCTGTGGGACCCAGTAGAGCAGTCTCCCTGGTCACTGAGCCGGGTGCTCCAGGTATGTCCCTTGTATGGGTTGTGTGTACCAACTCATGTTGTAGTTGAGCCTTGGTTGCTGTTTCTATTTCAGTTGGAGGGATTGACCCTCGGGCCAATTGGTCTAAACTTTACTCTTAAGATCTGGGCATTTAATTGTGTGACCATTATTCTTAATTAAGAAAAAGGTATTTCAGTACTAATATTCCTGTCGTTTCCTCTTAGTGGTTACCTAGGTGTTTTAAAGGGGAAGTGCTGTCAAATATCTACTACGCACATTCATATGAATTCTTATGCAACTAGAAAGACACACCTACTCCCTTCTCCATTGCTTCATTACTGGCCCTTGACAGAGTCTAAATCCTTATATGCAGTGGTGTTCTGGTAAGTGTTTAATAACTGGCTCTCTAGGGGAAAAAAAAGTTCCAATTTGTAGCATTTGCTGACTCATGTGGTGTAAATACTGTCACCAAGGATGATTTCAAGCTGGTAACATGATATCACTGAGCATGGCTTTGGAAAGAGATTGGCACAATTGACTTTTGCAAGCCAGTAGGAGCCAGTCTTTATTTTAAAACTTCAGGGGAGTCTTGGCAGAGCTGAGGGAGCAGCCGTTAAGCAGCGTGTAGCTCTGGAGTAAGCAACCATTTCCTATTAGCTTGAATGTGAAGGATGGCAGGAAGGAACAGACACTGCCCCAAAGTGGTCATGTGAAATACTGACCCCAGTCATGCAATATATGGCAGTTTGACAACTGTGTAGCTGGGATTAGCAACCTGTTGGCAGCATCAGGAATTTTCAGTGAAAACATGGCTGGTTTCATTTAAAATTCCTGAATTCTAATTTATCCTGGGGGACAACAAAGAAGAAAACCTGGCATCACAGGGCCCGCGTTCCCTCCTGATACAAACAGGTCACAGTGGAGTAAAAGCTGCCCCTGTTAGAAGGGCATGGATTTTCCACCTGTCTCCATGTCTAAGAACACACCTGCTGCTGCAACCAGCTATGTTACCTGCATGGTTCTAGTCAGCATTTGAGTTTGTAGATCCTCATTTTGACTGTACCATCTCTGAGAATTCATTTGGTTTCTGGTAGAAGAATGTGTGTGTGTGTGTGTGTGTGTGTGTGTGTGTGTGTGTGTGTGTGTGTGTGTGTGAATCTGCTGGTGAGATGAAGAATATCCATGCACACCCACAATTCCCCCAGTTACAGGAACAGACTTGGCATCTTAGGGTACCCATGCTCACTCTGAGTGCTTTTGGTCCA
>NW_011888799.1:717836-723038 GCF_000151845.1 Pteropus vampyrus | reverse complement strand
TGAAGAATATCCATGCACACCCACAATTCCCCCAGTTACAGGAACAGACTTGGCATCTTAGGGTACCCATGCTCACTCTGAGTGCTTTTGGTCCATCAAGGAACAACAGAACCTGGCTAGGATGTTGCCTGGACCACTTGTTCCCAATCCTGGCTGCACATTAGAATAACTTTTCATTAAAGAATTAAAAAAAAAAAAAAGCCAGGCCTCAGCCCAGACAGTTGATTAAGAATCTAGGATAGAGGATGGGGTAGTGGAGGACATCCAATCAGAACAGCAACAAGAAAAAATATTCCAAAAAACTGAGGATAGTTTAAAGACCCTCTGGGACAATGTCAAGCATAACAACATTCACATCATAGGGGTACCAGAGGAGAGGAGAGAGCAAGAAATTTTGAAAACCTATTTGAAGAAATAATGACAAAATTTCCCTAACGTGGTAAAGGAAATAGACATACAACCCCAGGAAGCTCAGAGGGTCCCAAACAAGATGAACTCAAAGAGGCCCACACCAAGACACATCATAATTAAAATGCCAAAGGTTAAATAGAAAGAGAATCTTAAAAGCAGCAAGAGAAAAGCAATTAGTTACCTACAAGGGAGCACCCAGAAGATCGTCAGGTAATTTTTCAAAAGAAACTTTGCAGGTCAGAACGGCCTGGCACAAAATATTCAAAATGATGAGAAGTAAGGACCTACAACCAAGATTACTCTATCCAGCAAAGCTATCATTTAGAATCTTAAGACAGATAAAGAGCTTCCCAGACAAGAAAAAGCTAAAGGAGTTCATCACCACCAAGCCACTATTACACAAAATGTTGGAGGGACTTCTTTAAGAAGAAGAAAAATATATGTATGAAAATCCAAATACAGAATGGCAATAACTACATATCTATCAACAAATGCTTCAAACGAACAAGAATTAGAAGTTCCAATCAAAAGATAGGGTGGCTGAATGGATAAGAAAACAAGACTCTTATGCATGCTGCCTACAAGAATCTTGCTTCAAATCGAAAGACACACACAGACAGAAAGTAAAAAGATGGAAAAAATTTTTCATGAAAATGAAAACACACACACACACACACACACACACACACACACACACATACGCACACACACACAAGCTGGGGTAGCAATATTTATACCAGAGAAAGTAGACTTTAAAACCAAGGCTATAACAAGAGACAAAGAAGGACCCAGTAATCTCACTTCTGGGTATTTATCTGAAGAAACTCAAAACACTACTTCGAAGGGCGTGTAAATCCATATGTTCATTACAATATTATTTATAGCAGCCAAGATATGGAAGCAATGTCCATCAATGGATGAGTGGATAAAAAAGAGGTGGTACATATATACAATGAAATATTACTCAGCCATAACAAAAGAAAGAAATCTTGCCACCTGCAATGACATGAATGGACCTATAAGGTATTGTGCTGAGTGGAGTAAGTCAGACAGAAAAAGACAAATTTCATATGATTTCACTTACATGTGGAATCTAAAGAACAAAACAAACAAACAAAACAAAAACAAACTCATAGATACAGAGAACATTTTGATGGTTGCTAGATGGGAGGGGGTTGGGGGAATAGGTCAAAAAGGGGAAGGAATAAGTACAAATTGGTAGTTATTAAACAGTCACGGGGATGTAAAGTATAGCATAAGGAATATAGTCAATAATATTGTAAACTATGTATGGTATCAGATGGGTACTGGATTTACTGGGGTGATCACTTCATAAGTTATATACGTCTCTAATCACTGTGTTATACACCTGAAACTAATATAATATTGTATGCCAACTGTAATTGAAAAATGAAAATATTATTTAAATAAAGAATAGAGTTTAGTGAGCTTTTACTGGTGTATTCATTCATGTAAGTACCACTTCAATTAAGATGAAGAATCTCCACAGAGAGTTCCTCATTCCTCAAGTTTCTAATCAGTCCTTCCTCATAGGCAATCACTGTGCTGATTTTTATCCCCCACAGATTAATTTTGCCTGTTTTAGAGCTTAATACAAATGGACCGTACAGTAGATGCTCTTTTGTACCTGCATTATTTTACTCAGAATAACGTTTTTGAGACCCATCCATGTCGTTGCCCAGATCAATAGTTCATTCACTGTTAGTATTGAATAGTCTTTCACTGAATGAGATCATCTTGATCCCCAAACTCTGGACAGGGCCCATTAATGTTTAATTTTTACTGATTACTGCAGAAGAAGAAAACTTCTTTCTACATCTATGGACAAACAAACATTGGGCACGAGAGATTTAGATGGACTCACCTTTCTCCCCTAAGAGGAGAATGGTAGAGCAGAATATAAACTAGGTATCTGGTCCTTTCTGACACTCGGTGTGCTGCACTCACTGTGACATGCCCCATTTCTCCAGAGTTTAAAGGCCCCATTTCTCTTCTTTGCTCTTGTAAGTTTCATCCCAAGGCCTTGGGGCCGTTTAGTCCCACAGTTGTCTTTCATGTTTCTCTCAGAATGCTTAATGATTCCTCATTCCAAAACGTTTCTGGTGACCTGCATGATATTACAGAATTCCTGATGTGATCACAGTTATAATGCACCTTCCTTTAACATAATTAGGACAAGAGGTGTTTCCTGAATTGAGCAGCTCTATCCTAGCACAGTTCTCTGCTCTCTTAATTCAGAGAGTCCCCTTGAACAGGAACTGCTGGGGCTGTCACTAGCCAGTGAGAGCCCTATTACTTTCTGGGTAAAAGTGGTCCCACACTGGCAAGGTAACCAACTTGCTTTATGCGGAAACGGATTGGACCGTACAAATGAACTATTCACAAAGAAGGGAGTGATGAGAGGCTGAGGAAACATTCAAAGTCATCCATGGAGGAAATTCTCAAACCCCAAGATGAGGCTTTACCCCAGGTATTTTGACACTAATAATAGCCAGCATTTATTGAGTGGTGGTTCTGTCACTCTGTCACATTCCTTATTCCCAGTTCTTATTGCATACCTGGGGAAACTGAGGCTCAGAGAGGCTCTCAGGGCCTCGCAGTGGGAGTAGCAATGCCAGAATTCACAGTCAGACACCTTTGACTCCAGATTGTACGTTTTCTTCACCAGGTAGGCTGTTTTTAGAGAAGTCAGCAACTACTGGGCTCCCAAACCTAGACATGGCCTGCAGAGAGTATAATCTCAGGGGAGAGTGATCAGCCTTTTAGGAGAGGCTGCCTCCACAGGAGGTGTGAAGAAATGGAGGAGGAATACCAAAGTGAGGCTCGCATCAGGCTGTCCTCTGGCTCACAAGTGCATGGTATCCACACTGAGCATGCATTAGTAGATGGGGACTAACAGGATGTGTGTCACAGCTGAAATCTTGCTTTCTTCATAGACCATACATCTAGAAGGCTTTTGTGCCATCAACAATTTTGAAGTGACTGGTCCACCTGGCAACAGTCCCCAGAGGCCTAGGATCATCACTCTGGACACCTGTCCACTTACTGTCTTTGATCTCCATTTAAGAGTGTGGAGTGTCAGACTCAGTCAGATCTTGATCTGAATCCTGGCTCTGCCTCATTAGCTGTATGACCCTGGGTAAGCTACTTAACTTCTTTGGGTCTCTGTTTCCTCACCTGTAGAATGAAGATAATCATCATAGCCCCAGCCTCATGTTATAATAATCAATGAAGTTAATACCTGTAAAGCCAGTAGTAACCATGTCTGGCAGAACCTGGGCAACGGTGCAGGCATGCCTCACTTCACTTAGCAGAGGAGTCCCTAAACATAGGACAGCTGGTTGAATTTAGCCCTTAAAATTGTTCAATAGAATCTTACAAGTTTTGGGGGAGGGTAGGGAGTGGTGGAGGCAGTGGTGCCGGAATCTAAAGTTGGCTCCTTTTCTAGCTTTGTCTCTAGATGGGGTTGATATCTGGGTATGAGAACCTAGGGATCCAGGATGGAAGGAAGGCCAGTGCTCCTTACCCCCACCCAGGCCAACGGGTGAACAGAGGCAGCAGCCAGAACATTCTCATCCAGAACTAGTAAACGGGGAGCCTACATCAGGCTTTACACCAGGGTAAATTCTCCTAACACCTGCTGTACCTCTCCTATCCCCAGGTGAGGCCTGAACTTTCACGCTAACCTTGGCATCACCTTAACTTCACTCCTGACCTAATTAGTGTGATGTCGACTTAGTTGCAATAATGGGTACTTACTATTTTGTATTTTATTTCCATCGTACCATTAGTTTTCCACAGGATTTTGGGGACTGGTGGTTTATACACTTGGCAATTCTCAAAGTCTGTAAGAGTCTTATTTCTTGTTAATTTTCTGCTGTTCGTAGATCCTACTTTGGGGCATATGGATCTCCCTAAAGATTTCATTCTGTAAGTGGTGTTGTCACAAATAACTTTGTACATTGTTAAAGGTATTTTTGCTTTTTCACTCATTTTCTAGTAAGTATTTAGTGGGTTCCTACCATGTGCCAGGCACTGTGCCAACCATGAATAGGACAGTCCCTGCGATCTAAAAACTTACACTCTGACAGGAGAGACTGACAAAGCAGACAGCCACAGCACCGTGTGGTAAGCATTGTGCGGTGGTGATTGCAGAGGGTAATGGGACCACAGGGGGGCACTAACCAGCTCCGAGCTAACTGCGCTAAGTACATTCTGCCAGATTGCTCAGTAGAGTGAATTCTGAGCAAGATTTTACTTTTCATTCAAAAGATGATCTGTTTGATTCCTTTTCAAATGTACTTGTTCTTTTTTCACAATGCCCTTTTCTTTTTATCTAATATTTTCTATTCTTTGTCTTTGCCTTCTTTTGAAAACTACATTTTCCCCCTTAAAGTTTCTTTCAGATTGCTCTATTATGTGAAGTTCCCAGGAGTATTAATCTTCCTGTTTTGTCCACTCACTCTCTTGATGGAATGTGTTTTCGAATGGTAACTGTGTGTGTGTGTGTGTGTGTGTGTGTGTGTGTGTGTGTTTGTGTGTGTGTGTGTGAGGGTTTTTTTTCCCCTGACTCTCAGTGTCCTTGTGAGCCTGGGTTTTGGAAATATAGCCATAGTGCAGTTTTACATTTGCTTCTGTTCAGTTTCCCAGGGGTCTAACCACTTTAACTGACCTATTTTTTCTTTAATTTCTTTGCTTAGGGAAATTATACAATCACTTAAAAACAATTTACTGAACATTTACTATACGTATATCCCCATATTTTGGTAC
>NW_011888799.1:715278-717786 GCF_000151845.1 Pteropus vampyrus | reverse complement strand
AGCTAACTGCGCTAAGTACATTCTGCCAGATTGCTCAGTAGAGTGAATTCTGAGCAAGATTTTACTTTTCATTCAAAAGATGATCTGTTTGATTCCTTTTCAAATGTACTTGTTCTTTTTTCACAATGCCCTTTTCTTTTTATCTAATATTTTCTATTCTTTGTCTTTGCCTTCTTTTGAAAACTACATTTTCCCCCTTAAAGTTTCTTTCAGATTGCTCTATTATGTGAAGTTCCCAGGAGTATTAATCTTCCTGTTTTGTCCACTCACTCTCTTGATGGAATGTGTTTTCGAATGGTAACTGTGTGTGTGTGTGTGTGTGTGTGTGTGTGTGTGTGTGTTTGTGTGTGTGTGTGTGAGGGTTTTTTTTCCCCTGACTCTCAGTGTCCTTGTGAGCCTGGGTTTTGGAAATATAGCCATAGTGCAGTTTTACATTTGCTTCTGTTCAGTTTCCCAGGGGTCTAACCACTTTAACTGACCTATTTTTTCTTTAATTTCTTTGCTTAGGGAAATTATACAATCACTTAAAAACAATTTACTGAACATTTACTATACGTATATCCCCATATTTTGGTACTGTGGATGATATAAAATAATGCAAGACAATACAATGTAGCTGCCTTACATGGCACCACTGTCTGAAAGGATCAAATATACACATAAAGTAAGGTGACCATGCAAGGCAGAGTAAAAGGCCTAACAGTGGGCACACAGTCAAGTTCAGAAGGAAAAACTGCTGAAGAAAAATGGGGAGAAACCAGAGAAGTAAAAGGTTTATGTGAAGAAGTTTTAGAAGGAAGATGAGGTAACCCTACCTCCCATGCTAGAAACTCAACTTCTGGGTGGAGAACGTGTGGCACTGTAATGCTAGATGAGGCTATGGATGAACTTGACTTTAAGTTCCCTGATGAGGAAGCTAAATCAGAATCCAGGCAAAAGTAAATCATTTAAAGTGCTCCTGGAGCAGGAGATAGGGTTGATGAAAATTGTGTTTGAAAGAGAAAACATGGTAACTTGAAAGGGCTAGGAGGCTTTGCAGTGATACGGACCAGAACAAATCTGGGTTAGAGAGGCCAAGCGTTGGGCAGAAAGGAAAGGAGGGAGGTGGATTGGCAGGATTTGGATGTGGAAGACTTATGGAGTATTTGTCAGGAGTGGCAAGGGAGGAAGTGGCTTTTTAGGGGGCAAATCAAAACAGGAAGGGAGTTGGGAAGGGTAGACTGCAGGAAACCTAGACTAAGTGGTCAGAAAGCAGATTTCTATTCTAAAGAACTTTCTCACAATGAACACAAGATAACTACAAGCAAAGGGACCAAGTCACCCATTGCTGTGTTCCTGCGACTCTAGGTTACTTGGATTCCTTTCCGTTTAAACGGAAACATTTACTGAGCACCTTCACAAGTAGCAGAGCACCATTCTGGGTGTTGTTGCACATTTACAAACAGAAACAGAGCTATAAACAGTGTTTATTATACTTATTTGCTATAATAAATACAATAAGTCCTCACTGAACAGTAGTGGATAGGTTCTGTGACTTTAAGTGAAACCTATAATGAAACCGGTTTTATCATACTCAACATAAACAGGAGGTAAGTTCCTATGCATTTCATCGTTATAACAAAAGAAAACGAAGTTGAACGAATATTAGAGGACATGCTGTACCCTCCTCCCCAGCTTCTTGTGAGGATCACACTGGCGTTAACACGCACAAAGCCCTTTAAAACGCGTCTGGAACAAAGTAAGTGCGATATAAGGGCCAGTTATAATTCATCTTTATTAACTAAAGATTAAAATATCGACATCTAGCAGGCACAGTGCCTGTGTGTGCTCACATCGAACAACTGATTAAAACTCCCTCGATCTAGTCAGACGGGTGCTACGCCAAGTACCTTATGAGAAAACACATTTTGTAAACGTGACCTCTTATGGATGTTCGCGAAGACTCAAGTGCAAAGGAGAGTGACCACATCGCTGAGGGGCGACTGGGTTCGCTTTGGTGCGGAAGCCAAAGGGTGGACACGGCTGGAGACCACAGAAGGGTCTGCCCGCAGCAAGAAGCGCCCTGCCTGGGATCTGGGCTGCAAAGGGGCGGGCACAAAACTGCAGAGAAAGATCCCGAAGCGTGGGAGGGGGCTTACAAACGCCGCAGACCACATTGGGGGCTTACGCTTTCAGGGCCGCTGAGCCCCGCCCCTGCCGCTCTCTAGGGCTCCCGGGGGAACGCCCGGGCCCACAGCGACACTCGCAGGCCCCGAACCCGCGGCCCGGTCCGCCAGCGACCACCAACACCCCACCCACAGCCCAGCGCGGCGCCAGGCCCCCGCCCCGCCTCGGGTCACATCCGGCGCACATCACCCGCCGCCTCCCGCGCTCCCCCGCAGCCCAGAGTGGTGCGGCCCGGCCCCGCCCCCTGCCACCAATAGGGGCGGGTCGCTGCCCGTCACGTGACGGTGAGTGACCTCGCTGCCCGGCGCCATGGGGGCCTCAGACCCGGAAGTGGTGCCCTGG